>NW_024426552.1:30139503-30197014 GCF_017311325.1 Ursus maritimus
TAATATAATCGCCACTAATAAAATTAAAATATATATTACATATATAATAAAATATATAAATATATATATATCTACTGTTGACTAGAATGTGGAAGAAATGATATTCTTCACATTGTTAAAAAATGTGAATTATTGCAGTCATTTTAGAAAGCAATATCATAATCACTGTTAAAATTAGGCACTGCAATCTTGCTCGTGAATTCCTATCCTAGAGAAATGAGCACAGCTGTGTAAGAATGCACACACAAGGGACATGTTTAAGGTAGCATTACCGGTAAGTATAAAAAGGAGAAAGAAAAGACAGCAATGCATATCAACTGGAAAAACGTGGGAAAATTTCTATACATTGATGTTATGGAATTTTATGCAGATAAAAAAAGAGAGAGGGAGTCAAAGCTCTACTAATTGACTTGGAAGGATTTCCACTAGAGCTGAAGGGGGGAAAAAAAGCAGAAAAGCATGACTATATCATTTCTTTTAAAACTATTAATGGCCAAAAAAACCCATATTTGTACCTATGCATGTGTGTTTATGATCACATGAGCATGGAAGAAATGCAACCCCAATAACAGTCTGTTAACACGGATTATGTGTTAGGATCATGATGTGGGGGAAGAAGAAAAACCGAGAAAAGGAGAGACAGGCAAAATAGGAAAAGATTTTTAAGAGAGTATCTATACTGACAAAATCAGCAGCGATACGTTGATATCCTTATATTAAATTATATATGTAAATATATAGAAATATAAAACGTCTGAAGGAAAAAAATAATCTCATAGAAGAAAAATGATCACTGAACAAGATTTAAAAGAAAGAGAAATGTGCAGCTCAGTCTCAGGACCCTGAGATCATGGCCTGAGCCGAAATCAAGAGTTGGACGCTTAACTGACTGAGCCACCCAGGCGCGCCTATTATCTATTAAATTTATCAACAATCCAGTTTTACATTTGCACTGCAATCCCATCTTTAGTTTTCTTTACTAAGGTATTTTCCAAGTAGTATTCTAAACATGATGTTTGCATCTCTCATCCAACTCCCTGCAAACTCCTTTCCAATCTTAGAGTTCTACTCAATCTGTGGCCTCAAAGGTACTCAGACTAGGAGACAACCTGCATCCTCCCTGCAGTGACATTTCCCCCTTGCATGACTTCTGATGTGTCTCTTTGGGTTGCCTCTTTCTCTCAGCCCATTTATTCTTAGTCACATTTGCTAGTTTTTCTTCCTCTGCCCACCTTACCTAGATACATGATCAAAAGAGAACATCTATTAAAAAAAGAAGAAAAAGGTAACTATGTGAGGTGATGGATATATTAATTAGCTTGACTGTGGTGAATATTTTGCAACGTATACATATATCAAAACATTAAGCTGTATTCATTTATCAATTATACTTCCATAAAGCTGGGGGGAAACGTCTAGAAGTAATAGCTCCAAACTCTAAGAAAAGAGATCTCGGTAAAAGGAAATTGGAAACCAAACCAAATAACAACAAAAAACACACACTTCACATTACAAAATCAGAAAAATAGTTTTTTGGGAAGTTAATCTCATCTCTTTGCTTAGGAAAAAGAACACTGGAGATCTTTTTCACTAAGAGGCTCAACAGGAAGCTAAAAAACAACCTGGAAAATTACATTTGGAGTTTTTCTGGCATCTTTGTTTAGAAAAAGTGCTCTGTGGGGCACCCAACCGGCTTGCTAGGTGGAGCATGCAATTCTTGATCTCAGGGTTGTGAGTTCAAACCCCACATTGGGTGTACAGATTATTTAAAATTAAAATTAAAAAAATTTTTTTAAAAAACATTCTGAAAAAGAATATTTTTGCATGGATCAGTAGAGGCAACAGTGATAGTTCTAACGGACTTTGGAATAGAGTAAAACTAAAGAAGAAAATCAAAGAAAATTTTATGGAGATAGTAAGAGATAGTGAGATTAAAGCAAGGAAGAAATCAAACCCTCCAATTTCCTTATATGTCTAGACTGTTATTACCTTTGTATTATTTGTACTATATGGCTCTGTTATAATTTAGAATCTGACTTACATAAACAAAAATAAGCAGTGCAGTGTTCCTCTTTGATAAGCTGATGAAATTTTTAATATAGTTTGCCTCTAATATGATATTTTAATATCTAATCAATCATTCCCAAATTGGGAGCTTGGCTTTATTTTATTCTTAGCCCCAAACATTCCACTCCCCACCTCATCTTTCTAGACCCACCTTACTCCCCAACTTAACATATATTTTATTATTCATCTATTTATCTACAGCTTCAGATAATGCACAATGAAAGCAGATGCTTTCAAAGGATTTGTTCTGAAATCACCCCTTAGTAGCACAGAAGTAAATATTTGGAATTAAAAGTGAAACAAAATATGGAGAATTTTTACTTTCAACACCATTATCCGGAACTATTTGCTTTATGTTACTGACCAATACGTTTGCATATTTCTCTGGAAAAAGAACCAAGTTAAAGCATTTTTCTTTAAACAACAGGAATTCTGGTGCATAACTGGGTATGGACAGATATGACTGATTCATGGTCAACTACAGAAGCTGATGGTTAAAGAATAGTGCCCCACACAGGTGTTTGATGACTTCATGATGTTCCCCAGATGTTTAAATTTGCTTTGTTATACAACTTCTCAAGAAGACATCTTGATCTTCTAACCTCTCTTAACTCCCATAGTGCAATCAAATCACTCCATGTTTTGTATCTATTCCTCACTTTCCAAAGGTAACAACCACTAATCTGACCAAGCTATTTAATGAAGACCAAAAGCCACTAAATCTTTTTTTTGGAGCAAGGCAAAGTACGGCTCTTTAACAAGAGTAAATACAAGCGATGCAGACGCGGGATCTGACCCTTCCCTTCTCTCTCGTAACACACATGCCTTATGGCCAGTGCTTTAACTGTATGTATAATCTGGATTGAGCCTGCCTCAGTTTCACAAGGGTAGGATATTCTTCCTTTTCAACCCCTCTCCCTTGGTAAGGGGGCCAAGAGGATTGAAGATAGGGAGGTTATTGAAAATAATACAGCTGGAACAAACACTGTACTCCCAAAGCACAACCAAATTTTGAAGAAGCCTGTATATATTAAGTAACGTCTTTCATAGGAAAGAAATCTTCTTAATGTGTCAAAAGTCTACATCAAAATCTTATAAGGAAAAAAGGTGATTCTGAGTGAGAATCTTGTGCGAGTGTGTGTGTGCGTGTGTGTGTTGACTTTTTTCTATCTTCAACACAAAGCATATATTAAATATATAGTTTGTCCTTCGGTTTATGTAATTCAAGTCAATATCCTGTCACAAATTCAGTTTTTCAAGTTAAGATGACATAAATTGGTTTGCACTATTTTTTTATTGTCTAAAAGTGTCATTAAGGTGGCCACAGTTGTATAAATATATGAGCACTTTTTTTTTTAAGACTCTACCATTTCTGTGAAGAAGATGAATGCATTAGGTGCAATTATGAACTTGATCTACATCTGCCTTCATTATTCATTCTCAGGAGAATTTGAGATCATCATTTCCTTTTTTCCCCTTCATGAGTTTTCTTGGGAATAGGAACTTGATTAATTCATTTTAATTTTTGAGATTTTTTTTTCCTGAAGCATTTCAATGACAAGGAATGAGCATATTTCTTTTTCTATTTCAACTTCAAGAATTTTTGGTCATTAAAACTATTTTTAGTTGAAGTTTACAGGTATTGCATAAATACATTTACTTTTGAAACGTGGCTTTGAATGAAGTAAGCGTCAGACAACCCATCTGTAGTATTACTTTATGCTCTTTCTTCTGTTTCATTACTTCCAAAGAATTAATTAAAAGTTGATAGGATTGGCCCTAAAATCAATTATCCCTTTGGTCTGAAATGCTGAGTATACATTATTGAGTTTTCAAATAAATTGAAAAAAATCTCAGTGAGACAACAGCATTATCTTAATTGATAAACATTAATACAAGAAAATATCTCATTTGTTTTAAATGATTACTCCACACTGTATTACCAGTATTATCCCTTTCGGTCTATTTAGAAATCTACCAGAAAATGTTCCCAATCTACAATAACAGTGCACAATCATGCATAATTTCTCTGATATTGAATAGAGTGTTCTAGCTGAGATGTTTCTGGAATTTAGAGACAGCATTTCACCAGATTTATACTGTGTTTCAATTTCTCAGTTGATGAACCCCCCTAACCTATTTGTCTTTTCAATCTTGCAGTATGGAGGACTGATGGCTTCAGGGACTTTTGGCCTTTAACCTTTAAATCCGTTTTCTTGTCACTGTAACATGACTGTGCCATTTTCTATAACACATTTAATTTTTCTTCCACCACATATATGCACACACACACACACAATATGAGATTAATAAAGTTATAGGCAATGATTGAAAATTACTTGAATAATAGGAATTTTTTCAGGCTCTCCTAAAAAAAGAAAAAAACTCTAAAAACCCAGTAGCTAGTATTTTGATGTCCTTATCATGGCAAGACATGTTGCTAAGAGCCTAAGTGTACTCCTTTCATTTAAAGATGAGGAGTTGAAGCTCAGAGATGTTGAGGAACTTACTCTACCACAGAGAGTAAATTTTCAGGCTAGCCTTTGAATTTAGGAAGTCTGATTCCAAAATCTCTCAGTATCACCATGCCTTATTTAACAAACATACTATGTCTAATGAAAAGCTGGAGGAAAAGATATAAAAAGAACGGCAAGATAAATTTCCTTTAAGTCCTTCAGGATCCAAGAGTAATGGGAGGTCACCAAATTTCATTTCTATAATTACTTGAAAATAGTTGCACTCAATAAAAATGGCTAAATTAATAATTGAAGGAAGAAGTGAGCTCTGTACAGTCACTTCTTATTTTCAAAACAGATTCAGTTCTTAATGTTCAGTAATAACTCTGTTATTTGAACTTCAAATCCATTTTCATACAGAGACTTTATCTGCAGGGGCTGACATATGGCTTTGATGACATAGGGAGATGGTTCTCCACCTCTTACCTAAACACTGACTTCAACAACTTTGACAGATCTTTTTCCAACAATATTAATGCCTCCATTAATATTAAGATATTGTTAACATCTTAATAACTGATATTTTAGGAAATGCCCCACCTTCAGTCTATGACCTTATATTACAACTACCTGAATACTGTCACATAATCCTGTGTTCCTGGTTCCTTTGTGAAGGAATGGGCAACCAAAGTAGCAAGGACAGAACCTGGTGAAGGCTCAGTGAAAAAAGTCCTTTCTACTTACAGTAGAAATGAACTACTACTACATAATGATGTAGTAATATATATTAGCATATATAATTGCTTGGACATAATTTATCCGGTTAATTTTTGTTTTCCATTTCAGTTTGTTTCTTTGTAGTCGATGGAAAGGGTATTGAAAGATTTCTTACTCTATCCATAAATCTTTTCGACAGTAAGTTCAGAAAACAGAACGCAATCGTTCCAATAAGTCACTAAACTTTCACAGTTCTTTTTCTATAATACACAGCCATAATACCAACAAATATCCAAAATTTTGGCAACAGAATAGTTGATTTCCAGAAATACTATGTTGTCTCCTAAATAATGGGGTGGGGGAAAAGATATATTGCCTAGCTTTCTATTTTTATCATAACCTAAAATTTCTCCACATATATCTCCATTTTTAAACATAGTGGGATCCTCTGAATTATTTAGTGGTTTCTGGTATGTTTAGCATTTTCCCCGTGAACCACCTGAGAATTGCATCATGTGCTATTTTTGCTCACTAATGAAAATGTCAAAGATCAGACTTAAAAATGTTAAATGAAACTGAGCCAATCAGTCTCCTACTGTTGTTCATTTTGAGGCCAACTTTATTCAAAGACTGCTTTACTCCCTGTTGTTACTTCTTAGCTAAGCCTGTAATTGTCAGTAAACATGGTCAAACAGGTTTTGGGATTGTAACTGTGAAATAGATGCTCTTGACTATGATCAAAAGTAACCATTCAAAAGCAGGATTAAGTCAAATATCATTAATTCAGACTGATAACCAGAGGAGTGCTGAAAATCACCCGATACTAAAACTCCCGGGTCGCCTTCTCCAACTTGCTAAAATGATCTCAAGGACTTATTCTATTCTATAGTTCTGTGAAAACCATTAGGAAAACAACATTTTAAAAAAAAATTTCCTAGTTAAAAGGATAAGAGATATTCCTTTAAAAAACTTTATAAATTCAGGAGATCACACTAGTAGAGATAATCACTCTTAACATATCATGTTTTCTCCCAAATATATTCATAAATTTGATAGTGTAACATATCAAATTTGTGTCTAGATCCTGATTTTTTCACTATGTATATATACTATGAACTTTCTCACATCCTTAAAATTGTGTAATCTATAATGTTTATATAATTCAGGGTGTCCACAAGTTGAGAAACAGAGAGTAAACTTAATTTTAAACAATGTGTAAGTTACATATTCAAATAACACTCAACATTTTTCAGGTGAAGAGCCTCTAAATTTAGACACAGTCTCTGCCATCAAGAAACTCCCAGTCTAGGGGCACCTGGGTGGCTCACTCGTTAAGCGTCTGCCCTCAGCCCAGGGTATGATCCCAGGGTCCTTGGATCGAGCCCCGCATTTGGCTCCCTGCTCCGCTCAGAGCCTGCTTCTTCTTCTCCCATTCCCCCTGCTTGTGTTCCCTCTCTTGCTGGCTGTGTCTCTTTCTGCCAAATAAATAAATAAATAATCTTAAAAAAAAAAAAAAAAGAAAGAAAGAAACTCCCAGTCTGATGTGGAATAGTTGTCCCTGATGATAGGACATCATGATAACAAATGACCAAGTAACACAGGAGACGAGCCTAAATCAGATGGTGAGGTTAGGAATGGATTCTTGGAGGTGTCATTCTGAAAGCAATTAGGAATCTGTAAGATAAACTATATGTATCTGTGCATGTGCTTGTGTGTGGTTTGTACTGCATGAGAACAAATGCCATAGAACATTCCAGGCAGAACAGAGGTGAACTTAGGGAAACCTAAGGGCTCACTATTTCAAGTAAATGAAGTACTAGGGGAGAGGCAAGAAATACACCAAGCTGACAGATACTAGACGAAAAAAGGACTTAAAATCCTTAGTTAAGCTATTTATCTTTACCCTGAGAGCTCAGAGGAAAAATGCAGCAGTTTTAAGAAGGTACATTATATGACTAAATATTTACATTTTGACTGCAATATGGAAGATACATTGGACAAAGAGCATTATACTGGATTCAGGAGATTGCATTCTAAGATTGCAGTGTGGCAGCTGAGAACAAGCATGGTTTAGAGAGCGATTTAAGATGTTGAGTCCTCAGTCCCTGGTGAATGCGTAGCTTGGTGGGGACAGTAAAGAAAGTTGGTGTCCAGAATGATTGCCATGTTTCTAGCTCAGGATTCTGGGAAGTTGAGGTAGAGAACACAGGAGGAAGATTAGGTTTGAAGGGGAGTATGATGAATTCAGTCTTGGATATATGAGTTTGAAGTGTTCACAGAAACTCCATTTAGAGATGTTCTTCAGACAAATCCAGAGATTTACAGTACAAATCTGAGATCCGATAAGAATATAAATGGTGGCCAAAGCATGAGATGAAGTGGAATACTTAGGAGGGAAAACAATCAACAGGATTGTGATAAAAGAATATTAATTGACATGGTATGAAGAAAAAGATCTTGTGGAAGACATTGTGGTGGAAGTTACATGAAAAAAAAAAGGAAAATAAGGGAGGGAATTAGAAAAGTAGATTTGCAGTTTAAAAATTCTAGATTTAACATTAAGGAGGTCATTGGTCATTTAGTTAGAATTGTTTTTGTACTTACTGGTAAAGAAGAGAAAAGTAAAGATCTAGAAAAGAGGGAGGCTATTTGCTGGAGAAAAACACCGAAGTAGGCAGGGAGGTACTGGACCCAAAGCAATGCTTCAGGTTTGGAGACACTGCTTCCCCTGATATGGGGGGAAGGAGAAAGAGATATACCCTCCCATTTATGGCTAATCTGCAAATCTCACTAGACAAGGGTGTGGAGAGAGTAAAGAGCTTCACAGAGGAAAAGTATGAGCTGCTTAGTTATTGGCGCTTATACCAGATGGATTTATGTAACCTTCTTTCTTGAACCCACCTTCTACACCCTGAATTTTGGAGGGTGGGAGAGACTGTTTACCACTTCCTTTTCCCTTATGATGCACATTTAGTTTACAGTGAGGCTGACCTGAAACCACCCTGAAATAGGATAGCCTAGTTTAGAAGAAACATTTAATAAAATAGTGGTATCTTCACACTCAGTCACTGATTGCAATGATACACTCCTTACCAAGATTCTTTTCAGGGCCATTTTTGAAGCAGAGAAATCCCAAGGCACGGTGAGAAGGAAGTCACAGAAGGAGGACTTGAACTATGTGTATACTGGTGATGGTCGTGGGAGGGGGCAATTTCATCATTTTATCCTGGTGTTGGGGGGTGGGGGTTTCTGATTACATTGAGCTACTCTCCCTTCCAGGGTCATTATGCCTCCACCAACAACCTGAGGCTAGGACTATGACCCTTGTTCCTTCTGCTATAGGGATAGCTCTCTCTAAGGAGCAGATACAGTTCTTGCACAGAAAGAACCATCCTTTTCAAGTCCCACTGCCCCCAAAACAGCTTGGTCAGGAGAATATCAAATACCTTTTCCCAGAGAAGCAAGGCCCTTCAGCTCCTGTTTGGATTGAGATATTGAAGCAGCAGTCAGATGATTAATAGAGGTATTACTGGACCAATGGCTGTAGTGTAAAGAGGACAAGGAGCAGTCCAAGAAGCAGAATCTTGAGAAGCAACACGAGAAGCCAGGGCAATCACCCAGGTGGGAATAATCTGAAGAGGCTACAGACAAAGAACCATAGTGAAAGACAACATGACACAAAGCAGGGAAGCCAGGGAATGCATTGAAATTCAAAGCCAGAGAGTTTGGGGTCCTCCAACTAAACAACAGTTTAGTTTGGGTCCTCTAACTAAACAATAGTTGGAATGTTTCTTCTTAGGGAGCATGAGGCTAATAAAACCACCAAAGGTTCCAAGAAAACACCCAGGTTGAAGTTGAAAACATACTTACTGTTCAATTTTCTCTGTTTAGCTGGGTGTTTGACACCATATATATATATATATATAGGCAATTCACAGATAAACGACCGACTTTTTCCATTTTCATCTCAGTGTGATTTATGATGCAGACAGGACTGGAATTTGTGAAAAAAATTAATGTATAGTTTCCTCTTGGCATTAAAGGAAATTTACTAGCAAAATTATTTGTGTGCTTTCATTCAGGTGCAAGAATTGTCATTAGCATCTATCAGGCTTCCCCCTTCTCCCTGATGGGTAGTGGGAAGAAACAATCAGCCTAGATCATGGTGACCTTAAATGCTTCTTCTGGGTGGCTGTAGGAATAACTTTCAAAAATTAAACCATGAGTCTGTACTTAATATAGGACTCCCCATGGTTAGATCCAAATGAAAAGTGGAAGCAAATATTAAGCAAAATCTACACAAAACTACAAAATACATACTTCAAAAAAAAAATTCCTGGTTTGGAATACTCTATCAGATTCAATTTTTCAATATACCTTAGCCTTGCAGACATAGATAGAGGAAAAAAAAAAAAACACACAGAATTTTTATGGAGGATCCTGGTTCCTAAGCAGACCCCTGTTCAGACCCATGATGCGGGGTCATGAATTCCCAGGGAAAATAACAGTACACAAGGTATTTTTTCAAGAATTCACAGTGGTCTATTGCTATTGTCATGTCTTGTCATACCATACCTTAGATCATCCTTTAAAAGGGAGTCCAGAAAGAGCAACCTACAGAAACTCTTTGTTCATTTTATTTGCTCAGACCTTTATGTGGATATAAACACACACACACACACACACACACACACACACACACACACAGGTGCTTTGAACCCCTAAAGAGTTAGGTCTACTGTTGCTATTCATTTCTATTAAGAGTACAATCAAAATTTATTCAAGCATTTCAGACATTCTTCCAATTAAGATTTTGTATACTTCTCTCTGTAATATGCTTGTTTCTTTCCTGACCTCTCAAGAGTATTTTAAAATGAAGGTTATCGTGATTACAGGGTGAGATAGCAACTTTCTTCTATTTCAGCCTTATTTATCCTACTCAGAGTCATTTCTAGGCTATCGTCCAAAATAGCCTCTAACCACCTAAGCTGTTCAATGAAGTGTATCAGAAAGCAATCCTTGAAATAGCTCTCGAAATATGTTCTCTTCCTTCATTTGAACATAGTTGCATGCCAATCAACAGCAAAGCAATTAAAATCCTGCCAGGATCAAAGAACGTGCCTTGCTACAGCCTTTGCCAATCTATAAAAACATTTCCTCATCTTCTTTTGTTAAGGCCCCGGTGACCTACAGCAATATCCAAGAATCTATTTCTGCCCTTTATAGTTCTTCATTTGTTTCCAAATACATGTCAACAAATTTCTTGTTGCAAAGTATACTCTGTCAGTTTCCAGGTTTCCCCACCTTGCATTTCTCTGTTTTATATTCCCCCATCTTTTTGTAAAGCACCTATCTTAACAACTTCAATATTCCACCTTTCATCTTAGATGTACATACATTTGACTTTAATATTTCGTTGAGGCTACACAGCTTAAGGATTTGTCATGTACTCCTAACTCTTGTGTATATCAATTTTCTTTATGTGTCCTCCCTCTGCTAATAAGATAATCCTTTTGCAGATTTTTCTGGTGCAATCCATTGAACCCAAGTTCACTCTGATATCAGCTTCTTTGAGTTAATCAGAGCATACATTGCTGTGGGAGGTAGACGGTCCCTTTCTGGATTATTCTGCCTTCTCATCAATAATCGAAAGGACCAGCTAAGCAATTTTCCATACTCTCTTCTAATCCTTTTGCTCCCCTCTGAGTGCAATTGAGATGCAACTCACTTAACCATTTCACTCAAGAATTTCAAAGTTTTGGGGATGCTTAGAGCACTGCTGTGTGATAGAATGTCAAGAAGCAGACCAAAACTTTTTGTGAACACAAAATTGTCTATGAATGCAAAGATACATGTAGAGTTGCTGCAATTAATATGAATAATTCAAGTTAAAAGTATGTCAGCTGAAAAGCCTATTGAGGCAAACCTATGTTTTGGTTTAAATTATATGAATGACTGCCTGCATTTAACACTTTACTTTGTGTATAGTTAAATACTGTATCACTAGAAATGTTTGGTTCTCACAGTTTCTAGGGGCTGGAAAATTCTATTTTAAAGCCCTTTGCAATGCAGGCATTAGTCTGACCCCACAACACCAGCATTTGGTTAGACATCTAAAGTGCTTTTAATCATTGCTTCTCAGCTTGATTCTCAGCCTATTTGTTTAAAATACAGTCTTACCCAAGGGCACCTGGGTAGCTCAGATGGTTAAGCGTCTGCCTTCAGCTCAGGTCATGATCTCAGTCGGAGTCCCGGGATTGAGCCCCATCTCAGGCTCCCTGCTCAGAAGGGAGTCTGCTTCTCCCTCTCCCTCTCTCTCTGCCCCTTCCCACCGCTTGTGCTCTCTCTCTTTCTCACTCTCTTAAATAAATAAAATACAGTCTTGCCCAGCCAGAGTTAATAAAATGGCACCACAAAGTACACAATCTTTCAACTCTTTCATCAAATGGAACACAATACTATTTACCTTTAAGAAAAAATGAACTTTTTTAATATTTAAAATTTTGAAGATGAAATACTTTTTACTTATAAATTTAATTTTAATTCTGCAAGTTGATGATACACTATGCCTTCCGGCATAATAATATTTGTTTTTGTATACATAGCTAAAACTCAACCTCATTAATTCTTCCTCCTCATTGTCATTATCTACTTGAGCCTGATTCTCATCTTGCTCCTCTTCCCTTGAATCACAGATGCGGAGCAGATTTGGTCTATCTGGTCTAGCAGTTCTCAACTAAAGGTAGCACTGGTCCACATAGAGGCATTTTGATGTGTGTATGTGTGTTTAGGGTGGGAGGAACTCAACCTTTCAGTGGTCAAATTGACTGTGGAAACTCATTAATTGGACAGGATCAGGCATACTATAAAATGTTTATCCCTATTATGGTATTTTTATTTTAAGTATAAAAACGTGTTTGAGAACATTTAAACAACTACAAGTTGAAGAACGGGAAATTTGGGTCTTATATTTAATCTCTTCACCTTTATCTACAGACACAGTCTCACTTATGGAAGTGCCAAACCCTAATATTTTATTCTTCACTTGTCCCTCAAATATTTTCTACAGAGAAGGTCAATACTTTAAAAATTATGTTTCTCCAGAGAAGTTCCTTTGTCAAATCCATCCTGAACTGTGACACTAAAAGTTCTCCACAGCTGCTGTCATTTCTTTAGAGTCTAAAAGTAGTTACGTGTCATGTCATCAATGACCCTTTCATGTCCATTAGTTTTTCTGAAAGTATCAAACTGCTTCAATAAATAAGTGCCATAACTGAAAGTATTCACACAATTTTTAGAAAAAATTAGACTGAATTTTGACTTCCTTTTAAAATTTAGACTTCCTTTTAAAAAGCAACCTATATCCCGTATACTGTATCTTTCTTGTTAAAAATTCCAAGGTCATAGTATCTTACTCTACTATGTACTATCAATCATTTAAAATTCTATATTGAAGTAAACAAAAATTTTTCATTTTTCTCTGAAGTTTGAAAATAAACATGACTATCAACTTTTTTCTTTGCTTCACAAATTCCTTTTAAGCCTTGTTTTTATTTTTTAATGAGTTAATTAAAAAGTAGCAGTAACATTATAAGTAGGTTGAGATATTAACAAGTGAATATCTTAAGAATGAGTTCTCATAATCCCTTGATAGAATAAATACATCTTATGAAAGTTGTAATAATTGACATTTACACGCCTACAACACACTAATAGAACCAATAGACCATCGAGAACCTATACATTTTCTCTATCTAATGACACCAAAAATCCAACACAAAAGTCTTGGAAATCAAGAAGAAAATTTCTTAAGTTTTTTTTTTATACTAATTACATGCTTGACATACACAATACCTAATGCCATGATAGAGTCTGCTATTTCTTCCTGCTCACTTTAAAGATAGAGATCTTTAGAATCATTTCATATTGTTGCTCCCATGTTTAAAATTGTCACAGATACTTCCTGTCCACAGGATGAACTTCAAGTTTCATGATGTCATCAGGGTTGTCCATAACCTGTATCTTCATTGTCCTCATGCTTGGCAAATTCTGTCCTAGTCTATTTAACTCCAGGGTAGAGTTTATGACTCTATGAGGGGAATTAATAGGGTTGCTCTAAGCAACCCTTAGAGCAATATCAATCAAAATTATACTTATATATTCTTTGATCTAGCAATATATACCTCTAAGATGTACTAGCAAATATGCGAATGAAGTTTGAGTAAGATTATTTATCCCAGCATAGTAGCAGAAGATTAAAAACAACCCAAATGTCCATCAATACATATTAATACAGTAAAGTAATATGCAGCTGTAAAAAGAATTCAAAACTCTTTATTATTGTTATTTAAAGAGTCCCAATATACAGTGTTTAGTGAAAAAAAAGGAAAATTCAAACTGTATGATAATAAAATTCTACACTAATATAATACAGATAAAAATAAAACATCATATCCATTTTCTACTACTGCCATGTAAATTATCACAAACTCAGCAGGTTAAAACAACACAAATTTATTACTTCATGGCTTCTGTAAGTCAGAAATCTGTGTTGTCTTAGCTAATTACTCTTGATCAAGTCCCATAAAGATGAAATCAATGTGTTGGCTGTTGTGGCCTCTTTTGTGGAGCTTCTGGGGCAAAAGTACTCTAAGTTTATTCAGGTTGTTGGCAAAATTCAGTTTCATGTGATTGCAGGACTGAGGTCTCGGTTTCTTTGCTAGTGTTTGGCCAGGAATTGTTTTCAGCTCCAGAGGGCACATACATTCCCAGGCTTAGCGGTGTCTTATCTTCAAACAAGTAACAGCTGGTCCAATCCTTCTCACTTACCAAATCTCTCTGATTTCCCCACTGCCTCACTTTCCCGCCTCCTTTTCTCTGATTTACTCTTCTGCCTTTCTCTTCTGCTTTCAAAGGGTTTCATCAAAAAAAAAAATATGATCAAAATAAGCAGGATAATAGAAACTAAGCTTTCCATTTTAAGGTGAGTTGATTAGTAACCGTAATTACATTGGCAAAGTCCCCATACTAGTACCTAGGTTAGCATTTGGTTAAACAACCTAGAAACAGGAACCTTGGTGTGACATCTTTAGATTTCTGTCTATCCACAAATATATTCTTATTTTCTTTTATATGAAAAAGGAAACTCTGGAAAAATATATGAGTATAGTAACAGTGGCTACCTGGGTGTGTATGTATCACAACCCTAAGATCAAGACCCAAATTGAGATCAAGAGCTAGATGCTCAACTGAGCCACCCAGGGCCCCTAACACATCAGATTTTTTTTAAAAGATGTTATTTATTTATTTATTTATTTATTTATTTTTATTTATTTGACAGAGAGAGAGGGAGAGCAGGAGCAGGGGGAGAGGCAAAGGGAGAAGCAGGTTTCCCGCTGAGCAGGGAGCCTGACACAGGGCTCGATCCCAGGACTCTGAGATCATGACTCGAGCTGAAGGCAGATGCTTAACCGACTGAGCCACCCAGGCACCTCAACATGTTAGATTTTTAAAGCAGAACAGAACCAGTCAAATCATATTTAAAATATTTTATTTTGCTGCAATCAAATTTACATTGGCAAAGTATACATGAAACTGAGAGATGTGTTAGAGTTCTTTCAAGTTCACTGTCTTTTTATTAAAAAAGTTATAATGTTATTGTTATGGCATAGGTGTACCACTACTCTGTGTTTAATCTCCTGCAAAACATTATATTATTTACTTTAATTTTAGTAAACAAATCTTTTACATATCAGCACTGGCTCGATTATTTTCTCTTCAGCCTAGGGCAACTAAGGTAATAGCATTTGAGACATTTAAGATGATGAAATGTGCAATACAGAGACTGAGATAAGTATATGTAATGGTCATACAACTAATTCAGCATATGTTTACATCATCTTTTCTATAATACATCAAAATTAAATTAGAAAATTAAAAATTTATAGAGAGAACTCTCACATCCCAAGGGATCTGTCCAAAACCCTGAGAAATCAGTTACCTCTAATTTGTGGAATATTTACCTAAATGACACCAAATAGGAAGCACGTTCACTTTGAAAGATTACCAAGAACCTCTAATGACCAAATCTATGAGCTTTTTCCTGAAGTCATCCTACCTTCTTGCATCATGTGATACAAGACCATACATTCCTTGAAACTCTCTGTTGGGAGATAGCCTTCCATTGGCCTTTTACACATCTTGCTGGGTTTGCAGAGAATGGAAGGACCTGACTACTCTTTACAGGAACCATTTTTCGGGTTTATATTTGCAGCCAGCAACCTTAAGGGATGAGGAAATGTTTCCACCTCAGATAAAAATACAGGATTGCTTACAGATTGCTATAAAGTGGCAAGTCCACCATTCCTCTACTGTAATGCAGCTCACTGAGTGTGCAGACATCCATCTAGACCCCCTCACATCACTCTGGTGATCACAGACCTGACACGAGATCATACGGACAATCTGGCTATAGCTTTTGATATGAAAAAAAAATAAAATCTTTTGTCTCTGACCCAGGAGCCTTGTATCTTCTGTCAACATCCAGAAAATAGTAGAAGGCTATCTTATTAGCTTGCAAGTAAGGTAAAAATGTCAAATCCTTCATAGTTGTTGCCACTCTCTCAGTACATTTCTATGAAAATGCTCTTATATTTTTATTTATCTCTCTGCTCCTCCCCTCCCTCTTTCATCTGATATTCTACCTAGGCCATTTCTGAAATGGTAATACAATATAGGGCTCTCTGTCCATGGTCCTGTTTTACTTTTATTTCATACCCTCACCTTGACAATATCTTTACCCATTATTTCCAACGCTCTATTTGTACTTCGATGATTTTCAAGCATATATTCCCCCAAATCCATCTCCTTCTTTAGTTTCAGACTTCCTTGTTCAACTTCTTCCTTGTTCAACGCCTTAAGATGCTATAGACCCATCAAAACTTAATCTCATTTAAAGTAATCACCATTAACTCATGTTCCAAAGTGGAAAATATTGGAGTCATCTTCTACCTTCCTGACAATTTTATCTATCACACAGCTAAGTGTCTTAACCTCATCTTTTCTTTCAGGGTCATTTCTCTCTCCTGAATGTATTTTTTTAACTCCTGGCCAGTTTTCCTCACATTATTTATTCCCCTGTATATTTCACACTCCAAAATTCTCCCGAGGTTGTTTTCCTTAAATGCGGACTTAAATATATTACCATCAGTCTCCCTATTGCCTATAGATTAAATAAGAATGGCCTTTAATGGCAGCACAGATGCTTCATAACATTCCTCATGATAATTTTTCAATTTCACTTCAAATCACTTTGACATCATGGTCTTATTGATTGGTACCCACACATCCATAAGTGTGCACACCCGTGAACTCACCATGTAGTATACATGACACCTCACAAGTCACAACAGCCATCTCACTATTCTCACTGTAGTCCCTTTTCTCTTCTGCCTTTTTCCCTACTGTTCAGTCAGAATTATAGTAGCCTCTTGAACAATGGCTCCTCCTCTGTTAACTAATAAGTAAGAAGGTATTTCCTTGCGGCTTTAGTCTCACTACTTGCTTCCTCACCTATTTCTCTTGCAATACTATATTCCCATTTCCGTTATTTTCTGTGCTTCCTCTCCTTTCACCAAATCTCTTACTGTTACCCTTCAAATATTTCCACTTCAGCCCATGGAACATTAAAGAAAATAATTCGTATCTGCAATCTGTTTTCAAATGGGTCCATATCCCAGATTTTAAGTACACTTTAGCTCTTTCTCATATCACATAGCTTCCATCAATGCTTTCAAAGGTAGTTTGCTCATCATTCTACACACTGTGGATGTCTGAGTGGGGAGACGTGTGAACATTATTCTAGCTCTCCAGGACAGCTTTCATATATCTATGTAAAAAAATCTTATTTTGTGCTCTATCCATACTTACCTCTGCCATATCCTAAAGACCTATTCATACCACCATGTTAATCAAAGACCTTGATACCTATATCACAGTTCTCCACCCTAAATCCAGAGGTCATCTGGGTGGTTCCAAAATTCACATGGATATTTTTACCCAAAACATTAGCCCCAAAGTTTGACGACCTCTTCACTATATTTGGGTCATCCACTCTCATGGCTTTCCTAACATTTTTTTCACCTATAATAATTACTTCTGAAATCCTGAACTCACTGCACAGCGACCAAAACTTTCTACATTTTCTAACCCTTATTTTATCAATCACATTGCTCCTGCTCTTTAATTTTATAGATTTATAATCCCTTGATTTTTCAATACTCTTTCTTTAAAGCATCTGTTTTTTTCTGACTTATCCTAAATCTTATGAACATTAAATTACTTTTTCAGGAGTGCCTGGGTGGCACAGCGGTTAAGCATCCGCCTTCGGCTCAGGGCGTGATCCCAGTGTTCTGGGATCGGGCCCCACAACAGGCTCCTCCGCTGGGAGCCTGCTTCTTCCTCTCCTACTCCCCCTGCTTGTGTTCCCTCTCTTGCTGGCTGTCTCTATCTCTGTCAAATAAATAAATAAAATCTTTTAAAAAAAATAAATAAATCACTTTTTCACCACATCCTAATATTTTTCTTTTTATCCTAAAATGTATTCACCCAGCAAAATTCTCTCATTGGCTGACATTATCTACTTTCCACAGCCTAGAATGGCTGAGACTGAGAAAAAAATCACAAAAAACTAACATTCCAACTGTCTGTTCTTCAGCTGGAGTTGAGTTTCATAGTACTCCCAATCCTTTCATTTTTCCTCACTTATGTGTCTTTCAGATGTTCTCCAATAACAAATGTTCACATTGCTCCCCAAACTCTTTATGCAGTCTCTAATTCCAGAACTCTCAGAAGCCAAATTTGCCCCTTTTTTTCTGAGGATTCCACACTCAATCTCCACTCCACTATCCAAACATTTATTGATATCTTCAGTCATCCTCATCCTCCTTCCAGTTTTAGAGGACAAAATTTCCCTCCAACATTTTAACACAAATATGTTTCATCTCCAGCTTTCCACAGTGCTTTCATCTTTTAATCTTTTTGTGTATTTTCTTTCTCTATTTCTCTTTCCCTCTTTTCTTAATCTTTTTACATGCAACTTTTTTCCAACCCATTTGCATCAAGACTATTACTTTGAAAAGAAAAATCACTCCTCACCTTGGTACAAATTTACCATCTAGCTCACCTTCAAGCTCTTTTCTTTCCAGAAGAGTAATGTAAACTTTCTGATTTTACTTCCTGACCTCCTGTTTATGATTGAGCACATATTACTTGATCTGGCTTTCCCCTCAATTCCACTGAACTTGACTTTTCCTAATCTCCATATCAAAAACAAATTTCAAAACAAATTTCTCTCTATTGCATTTGATATTATCAAAGTCTGCTGAAACACTCAGTCCTTCATATTTAGGACATCAGACTACCGTGGGTCTCCCTATAACTTCGTGACTTCTCTCCTTTCCCCCTTCTTCTCCCTACTAGGTTCTTTTGCCTACCCCTTAAATATTGGTATACTGGTGGACTCCCCCTCCTTTAGCCCATTAAAATTATTGTAATTCACTTTCTCTTTTACCATCCATTCTCTCGTTTTCAGTTACCACCTATATGTCAGTGGCTCCCAGTACAAGTACAGCACAGACTTCTAAGTTTCACATTTATATATCAAATTGCTTCTAAGTTTCAGAATCATATGTGAATATGATGGTAAATATTTTAAATGAGTATTTCAAATGCACTTTTATATCCATTCCTTGTTATATATATACCTTAATATATACATTAAATATTTATAATGTACCATGAATTATGCTAGACAACAGGTATATGGTTGATAACAAAACAGACTTAATCTGTCTTGCCCTCCTGGAAGTTACAATCTACATCTAAAATCAAACTTATCATTCTTTTCTGTAAATCTGTTTCATTTCTTGAAACTTTTCCCTAGAGGGAAGCATGAAAGTGGTTCCTTGCTCTTTCTTATTCCCCTCATCCAATGCAATCAATCACAAACTCTTGCCATATCAACATGATTGCTTTATGATTTCTTAACCTTTTATTTATACCTAGTACCGCTCTCCTTATTTAGTCGATGGTCATCACTGGCCTGCTCTAATGTATCAGTCTTATAATTCAGTTCTCTGTCCTTCATCTTGTACCAAACAAAAACAAACCAGTATCTAATACACTGGCAAAACGGTGTACAAAAATGCAAATACAGCTATGCTGCTCATCTGTTCAAAACTATGTTATTATTCTATTTTTGACCAAAAGACAAATGTCAATGACTCTGATATGACATTCAATGTCCTTTAAACCTGGCCCTGCTTAACTTTGATCTTATCTCTCACTATTTCTGTGCTGAATTTTACACTATGCCAACCACAGTTGCTAATAGAACCCCATGTGCACCATACTGTTTCTCACTTTGATATCTTTACAACTTGTGTTCCTGTCTCTCCAAGTTTGAAATAGCGGCTCCCTCTCTCTGTATTCCTAACACTGTTTGGCTATATTTATATTTACACATAATCATAATACATTAAACTGATTTCTGTGTAAGTCTATTATCCCAATAGCTGGTGAGGGGATTGAGGACAAAGGCTATATTTTATTCACCTTTGTATCTCTAGAAGCCAGAAGTGCTTAGCATGCACTGTTTAATAGGTTATAATTGAAGAAATGAGTACCTGAATGTAACTAATCTTTCATAATATTATTTTCTCTACTATGTTAGTTCCTTGAGTACATGAACCATGCCCCATTTATCTTTATATTTTGTACCAGTACAGCGACAGGTACACAGCAGACTCTCAGTAAATTCTTGTTCCATGAAAAGTTGTGGATGAGAATCAAAAGTATTGCATGACAACTGACAGGATACTGAATGGAAAAGAAAACTTACCTCTGAAAAAAGGAAAAGTAAAACACTGACAAAAAGTAAGTGATTTTAGTTGGGATAATAATTATTTGAGGTCAGTATTCAATTATATTCTAAAAATAACTCCATTGTTCTGATTATAATGAAGAGAGCTTAAATAAATCATGAAGATGTCTTCACTCAAAATAAAACTGAATTATAAAGTCGCTCTCTTGAGGGGGGGTGACTTTTAGATAGGTAGATAACTATTAGGTATTTGGTTTTCTATAAGAAAACACTGGCAGATTCTACTGCCTCCAAACCAGACATATTCAATATTGTCAACACATATGCATCTGCCATGAAAAACAATAAAGTTAAAGACAAAATTTGCACCAAACTTGATAAAAACTCATTGTAGCAACAGTGTACTCTTATAAGCTGATTGCCATGGGAAGCTTCATTGCACATGGCCGAGATGATTCTGAAACCCAGAGGTGTGTTATTTGCTGCCACAGCACTGACAAACATAATGGCAATGTACTGGTCTCATCCCTGACTTTTCCAAACAGTAGCTAGTGATCGTCAGGATTGTATTTCTGGTGACCAAACAATTTATTTTAATTTGGGATGTATTTAATAAAAGTAAAAGGGAAGAAGTATTTTATTATATCGTTTTTTGAGCAGGAACAAAGTAAATCAAATAAACATCAAATGTTGAAAAGGATTTCTGAGGATTAGCTGTTCTAAATGGTATTAAATTACCTGGGTGGCATCTGACTCTTGATTTTGGCTCAGGTCATGACTCAGAGTCATGAGATTGAGCTCATGTTGGGCTCAGTGCTGGGTGTGGAGCCTGCTTGACATTGTCTTTCCCCCTCTCCCTCTGCCCCTCCTCCCTCTAGCTCACTCTCTCTCTCTGTCTCAGGAAGGAAGAAGGAAAGAAAGAAAGAGGAAAGAAAGATGTTGTAAATATGAAGAAAATTAACATAATTATTGGAAAACTGACTTAGGAGTTGGAGGAACTGGATTCTAAAACAGAATCTACCATTTTTTACCTCCATTGACATGGAAAAAATTCGTGTGTATTTCTGAGCCTCATTTTTTTCTTTACATAGAGTTGGGCCAACAGCTTTCTCAAATATATTTTGAACTTCAAATTTCATAATTTCATGAGAATCCTGAAAATTGTATATACTGCCTTCTCACTGCATTCACACGGCATTTGAAAAGAGATGATGTGAGGAGAAACAGGTGAAGAGAAAAAGAAAAGGTGAAATGCCATTATAAACCTGTTTAATAAAGCATTAGAGTGATCAAATGTATTTTTCTTCCCTTCATCAGGTCAAGGGAAGAGCTGATCTGCACTACTTTCATTTCCATGTGAATAAGTAAGTAGCCTAGTCAAGAACTATGGCTATGACTGTTAGTGATAGGCTTAAAAGTGAAAATGCAGTATAGTTACCATCAGCACCATGGAAAGCCTCAGGAAAAGAATTCTGAATCTGCCGCCGCTTTGTTTTTTCTCAGCTCTATGACTTGAGCCCACCATATAGTAAGGAAGTTGGGTTTAACCTGAGTGTAATGCAGAACTATTAAAAAAAGCTTTAAGCAGGAGAAGTTTATCATTTCATTGGCTTAAAGATTGTCTGATGTTGAGAGATAGGCATGCATAGTTATGGAAGGAGTACGCTGGGTGACAGGTGACAGTGGCTTAGAGTAGTTTCAGCAAGATGAACAGAACTAACTCTGTTCATCCCTTTATTTCCAATTTGTCCTATCAACCTTCAAGTCTTTTCCATCCTTCTTTGCTCTATCCTGCAGTTGGGAGGCTAATCATCCCTATTGTATCATCCATGCTTCCTTCCCAGGTGTCTTACAGGTGGGTTCAGCCAAGGAGATGCTAGTAGGAAATTGGAAGGTGTGAAGTTTTTTCTCCACCCCCCAACTCCCTATTTCAGGCTTAAATATTTGAGGGTACCTCCATTTCTCCATTACTATGGTTCCTTCCATGTGGGCTCTACTCCACCTTCTCAGGTGGATAACCATTCATTTCTCTCTTTATCCCTAATATCTCTTTAGTAGGGATATTAATGGCTCCCTACTATCGTTAGTCTCTGGTTGTCTCAGCATCCTTGTTCTCTCTACTCACATTACTGCAAGTAATCCCTTTATCGAAATATTTTTATTTGAACCTTTTGGGATGAATTCTGTTTCCTCTGGGGAATTTGATAGCCAGAGCTTATTAATATGCCAGATGTGGGGAAGTGAGGAAAAGTAAAGACTGACTCACATTTCAGGCTTAAGAAACTGGGTGCATAGTGGTTTCATTTAATGTAGTGAAGGAGGCTGGGAAAAAATGATTCATTTGTGAGACCAAAATACCATCCCCCAGTATATATGTCACTAGCATGTACCAGAAGGGTGCTGATATAAACACAGGAGGCTGGCAGCTGAGGACCATGGCACCAAGGCTCATATTAAATTTCAGAAGAATCCTGATATAAGTTTTATATGATTACAGTACCATATATTTATATGTGTGATTTTCTGCTTTTTTAATGTTTCATTGTTTTCACAGGATCCAAGAAATATTAGAAAGCACACAAATTAAGCATTTGATGAGAAATATAAGAAGAAAACCCCAAACAAAATTTAATTTCAATCACATAAAGTTTAGAAAGACATATTTGTTATCACATGAAGTAGAATAAAGGGAAGTGTAAAATTATTGCCAGACATAAAGTTTGAGAAGGTCAGATGCATCTTTACTGGGAAAGGATTTAGTTCAATAAGAATCTGAGTTCCTCATATCTCCAAAATAATAATGAGCAACATAAGGTCTTATTACCTTTAGCTAAAATATTTACTAATGCTTAACTACAGTCAGGAGTTAGGTCTAAGAATTCTTGGAATTATGTACTCTACTTCCCAAGGGATAGGAACATATTATCAAGGACTTCTCATCACAATGTTACATGATTTAAAGAAACATCATAGACAACAGTGTGTGTGTGTGTGTGTGTGTGTGTGTGTGTGTGTGTGTTTATATACACAGACACATACACGTTGCTTAGTCTAACTACTACTTATTTGCCTGGTTCAATCTTTGTTGAAACAATTTTATCAGCCTTAAATTTTTTGGACATTATTATCTAAAATGATCTAGATTTCCTAGCATTTGTAATAAACTAGTGATTTTTGTTATCTTGTTGTGTCAATTAATATCTACATAAATAGGGTTAAGAAAAATTATAGGATAGTAGTGCAAAAACTATGTACTAAAGAGACTTTAAAGGATTGATCACCTTCCAATTACTTAAAACTGAATTCTTGTATCTTAACCAATTTCTAAGCTTTCAACATAAAGTATACCATCGAATTAATATTCAATCAAAATTCCAGTCTAGCTTTGAAAGCTGGGCATTGACTGAGAGCCCTGTGTTATCTTGGGAAGTGATCTTGTAGATTGGAGAATGTATGAAAATCAATTGATAGCCGTATCACAGCTATTGCTCCTTTGGCCCTTATTCTACAAAAGCACAGAACCTATATCAAGCACCACTCACCTTGACAGTTACTGACAAATTTATTACCAGCATGTTTCTGTATTTAGTAGGTTGTTCTGTCAGTTGGGGTTATAGGTACTCAGGGGGTAAATTACCACAAATATTTGCTTAGGGGCCTGAGATTAAAATGTTCGTTGAGTTTGTTTTTTATAAATATATGTCAAATTTTTGTTATATTCATCTAAAGTGGCCAGTGCCTAGAGAATAAAGTGGTATTTTGAGATTTAAAAATTTCATTTGAGAGAGACCATGTGCACGCGCGCCCATGAGGTGGGGGGAGGGGGGAGAGAGAGAGAACCTGAGCAGGGGGAGCAGCAGCAGAAGAAGAGGAAGAATCCCAAGCAGACTCCCTGCTGAGCATGGAGCCCTACAGAAGCTTCAATCCTAGGACTGTGAGATCATGACCTGAACTGAAATCAAAAGTCTGATGCTTAACTACTGAGCCACCCAGGCACCCAGTAATTTGAGATATTTTAAAACTTTAACTGGCAAGAAGTATTTGACAGAGTAAATTTAAGGATGCTTTAATTTTTTTCTCCTGCTTTAATCAAAAAATTTTAAAAATCTAATACCAAAATATAAGAATAAACGTGCACAGAAAATATAATTCTTCTAGTTCAGACTACTGCCTTGTTGTTTGAGGTCCCAGCTGGGTCAGTAATCGTCCTCTGGAGGAAAGCTCAATATTTTCCCAGTTCAAATTAAGTAGGCCAATAAAGGCAGTGCCATCAGAAGCTTTTCTTCCTTTTTCTACTCTTCAAATTTTGTGACTGTGCATGGGCTTTTCTGAGATGATTAATGACAGGTGTGACTGGGAGAATTAATTACAGAAAGTGACTAGAAGTTTAAGACTTTGGGGATAAAAGTGAATGAAATCAACATGAAAGTTTTAGTGATGAAGTTAACTTCTGACAAGCACAACATGCTCATTATGGAAATTTGAAATAGAACAGAGATCTGAAAAGTAAGTTTGAAATGAAAGAACATAATTTGATCATTGACCTCTTTACTATGGAGACTAAAGGCACAACCTGTGTTGAAAGGTTTTGTGATTCAGAAGGCTAACTATTCATACCCCTACAATTTTATTCTATTTCATGCCTAAGCTCCTTGTACAATTCTGATGTACTATGCAGTTCTCTCTGGCATTGAGGTTGTGTAGATGGTTGCTCACACAGTCTGGAAATTCTAAATGGAACACTCAAATTATTTAATTTTATAATAGTCCCTTTATAGGCATTAAATTAGCTCACATGAAGAAGGCCTAAAGACTGACAAAGAACACTTCCAAACATCTGTTGACTTTCTTCTTGGTTGGTCCGTTGACAGCACTGGAAATCTAATTAAATTGCAAACATCTGAAGGGCAAAGATCATATTTTATATATTGTATCTCGAATAGCTTCTAGCTTTGTGCCTCACAAATCATGGCTTTAAAATACACATATAGAATGAATAACTGGCAATGTCACAGATTCCTTGGAAGAAAATTTAAGAAGGAATTGAGTGAGTATATCTGAGCATGAACTTCAGAAAAAATGAGTTTTAATTATTTCAAAACAAAACTGTTTTATCTATTTTGAACTTGCCAAGGACAGGGTTACTTTCACTTCTTGTTTTACTTAAGGCCATAAAATTATGGGCATTTCCATACTAATCGTTTCTCGCTGATACGAACTAATAAGAACATAGAACATCAAATTTAATTTTTCCATAGAAATTATGTGTATCCAAAAACAACAAAAAAAGATGGGAGAGTAATAACACTTTAACAACGGTCTTTTTGGCTGGGAAGAGCTGGATAATTCCCAGTCAACAAATCCACCGACACTAAACTTCAGTTTTTTATGGCACATCCCGTTTCATAACTCATGTGAAATCACTCTCATTTTTCAATCTGATTATTCTATTTCTTCCTGGACAGCAGTTGTTTTTGCCACTAGCATCCATCCATCCTTCTCTTTGCATTAATAACTAAAATTTTCTCTGGAAACTGACATGCTTCCCACTTTTTATCCATGTGTTTGAGTGAGGTTTTACCTCTAGTTCTAAAGGTACAGAATGTGAATCAAGCCTGGTTAGTCAGTCCGTCACATTCCAATGTCTTCATTCTTCGTCCAAGTATGTGCTCATATCCAAGCCACTGGAACATGGTTTTGAAAATAGATTGGGAAAATTCAGCCTGGACCCACAATGAACCAATACTGCTGACACTACATAATTCATAGCCAAGAATAACCAAGTTCTGATCACATCATTTGACCTATGAGTCTAGCTACCACTGAAATTAGAGTTACCCTAACCTTTCCCAATTTATGAACCATAAATTTCCTTTTACTTCTTAATTCAAGCTAAGTTAGATTTTCTGTCAATTATACCTCAAAGTGCCCTGACACTGACTTACTCAAAGGTAACATGGCATGTAGTTGTTTGCTTCAAAGCAGTGCCAACAACCAATGTTAGTTTCAGACATGGTTGGATGGTTACAATTTTCTGAGTGAAGGATCTCTCAGAGTGATGTTCTATTTGTCATGCCCCTTGTGGAGAGGTCTGGAGAGAAGGAGACTGCATGTAATTTTGGCTGCCTGCCAAATTACATTTAGATGAGAAACAGCTCCTTTGCTTCAGTGTTAATAATACTCTTTCATTGGTGACAAATTTGTCTATTATCTTCAGCATAGGAGGTAGTAAGAAGTGAGTGAATTGTTGGTGGTCCCCCAAAATAGCTATTTTAGAAGACCTAAGCTGGATGGAAGCTGTAGGATTTCCAAAAAGAGTCAACTCATGAGCATTCAGCTGGAGGAGATTTTACCCACAGAAGAGAATGTAGAGCAAGCGACATTCAACATCACCTCTCAAAAGAATGTCCATGACCATGATCATGTGTAACTCCGACAGGGGACATTTATTAATATCCATTGTTGGACCAAACACGCCAAATTAAAACTTACTCTTTAGAGCTTCCAAAAATCTACAAGTTTATATATTCCTCTACTTGAAATCAAGATTCTACCCACTAGAGAGTTCTACTCAGAAATACTACTTCTTTAAGACTCGGAAACTTTGAGGACAGAACCAGTGTGCAGTCCTGTTATGCAGCAGGAGCAGAGCCTGCCAAGCATGAAGCACATTTTCAGAGAACTAGAAGTTTTTGGCTCTGATGTGTATGTCTGAGAACTGAGATTAGACAAGGAAGTGGAGGCGGAACTAACCCATGGATTTTAAAACTTGGAGCCAGGTGTTATGAAAGACAGTTTGGTAAAAAGTTTAAGAACAAAACCATCCAAAAGAAAAATCAATCCAAAGACTAGATAGTAAGACCAAGCTAGATTTGAAGTTATAGAAAAGCAAGAGGAACCATCAAGATGTAGAAAGCTGGTAAGGTACAGCTAGTGGAAGGCAGATCCTTAAATCTCTTAAATATGGATGCAGAGAATTTTGAGAATTTGAGACCACACCTATGCTCTGGGAGCAGCTAGCAAGTTTGCACAATTACCCTGAGCTCTAGATCATTCTTCCTTTTGGATTAGAATTAGAATCACAATAGTTTATCTCACAGCTCTCCTACAGTTTGTGAAAAGTAAGTGTACCCACAGTAAAAGTAGAAGGTATGAGGAGATATACTTTCCACAAAATGAACCATTTAGCTTCTCTCTGAATGGTTAAGAGTTGACTAGTAGTGTACCTACTGCTATTATATATTACTAATTTGCTAGTGTTGTGATTGCTATCAGACATATTTCATTCACATCTTCTTTTTAGCAGTCCACAGTGAAATGGGGAAAAAACCCCAGCAATATAGTGAGTTGTCAGAAAGCTGAATATTGAATTTAAAGGACAGTGCAGGATTCTGGGATGATGGTCTTCCTACATTTTAGTCTTACCGTGACTTTTTTTTAGGGGGGGGGGGATACTAGTTGTTGCCAAAATAGTTCTTGCTGTGCAAAATAAAAACTGATAACCTTGTAGTGGTTTTCAATGTTTATGTACACATATACATGAACTCACACCACAAACGCATTATGCTGTAAACTTCAAATGTATCCTAGAGAACTCAATGGCATCACAGAAAAAAAAAAAAAGGTACAGAACTGGAGGACTGAATTATTCTATGCGAAGTCAGTAATAATGTTTCAAAGTAAAACTACCAGTCATCTGGGCAGTAGGAAACAATTGTTTGAAACAGATTCCTCCAGATCAAGTAAAATAAATCTCTGCTGAACCCCCCCAATGATGACATAATATATATTGAAACCAATGTTGCATAAATAATATATTCAATTGGCAGGCTGTGAATATGTTCACAAAGTTATTGATGACCTTTCATCATGATTTTCTAACTTTGTTTTGCTCTACCACTCCTGAGTTATAACCTCATCAATAACTCATTGAAAAAAAAAATGATATATAGAGAGTCACTAAACAAATGATGTATATCTAGTCAATCTAGTTGGTAAGCAGCAATGTCTCCATATACTACTTTCGACATAAATTTACAGGCCATGTTGGGCACCCTCATTTTATAAATATTATTTAAACACCATATCTACTGACCTTTGATTTATAAACATTTTTAAGGTATAATGATTTGAGAATTGACAAAATGGACATAAAAACATTAAATATATTTTCCAACACCATAGAATTTTTTTATTATAATAATTTTTTATTATGTTATGTCACCATACAGTTCATCCCTAGTTTTTGATGTAATGTTCCATGATTCATTACTTGCATATAACACCCAGTGCACCATGCAATACGTGCCCTCCTTAATACCCATCACTGGCCTATCCCAATCCCCCAACCCCCTCCCCTCTGAAGCCCTCAGTTTGTTTCCCAGAGTCCATAGTCTCTCATGGTTATTCTCCCCTTCTGTTTACCCCCCTCTTCATTCTTCCCTTCCTTCTCCTACTGATCTTCCTATTTCTTATGTTCCATAAATGAGTGAAACCATATGATAATTGTCTTTCTCTGCTTGACTTATTTCACTCAACACCATAGAATTTTATTTCCAATTATCAATTACTAAATGACATTAATCTAAAACATCCTATATAGACTATGTCTTAAACATGGGGAAGAAATGGGAAAATCAATTTTTTCCTTAGCCAGATGTTTTTGATTGATGTACACAAGATCATATATATTTTTGTTATATTCAGTTACTTTATTATAAAAACTGAAATTTTAAAATTTAATTTTTGACACTCTGTAATATTAGAAAATAAGGAAGTGTTCAGAAAATGATGAGAGTATGTACACATAGGAGTCAGACTGAAGGAGTTCCCAATAGTGAAATTAGGGCAATTTGAACAGGATAAATACTGAAAGCAAATAGTGGTTGTAATATAGTAACCCTTAGAATAATATAACTATTCTTGAATCCAGTTAAAGTAAATATGATAGGTAGATAGATAGATGACAGACAGATAGGGATGTTGCTTCCTTACTTAATTCTGATATACAAATGTAGAGAAAATGATGTTAATAGAAAATCACTATTTGGTAAACACATCATCAGTAGTGATAATTTTGAATTTATGATTCAGAATCATAACAAGTATAAAATTAGTGGTTAAAGCAAAATGAGAAACAAATACTTGCATTATCCCAAAACACCTCTTCACAAAATGTTTTTAAATTACAATTACAGAAGAGAAACCAGGTAGACACTATACCATCACCAACTGGCCAAGATTAACATTACCAGTAATAGGACATTCTGATATTATGAACCACTCAGATATGAAAGAGTAAGAAAAAGTAAACATCACTTCTTGTAGTATTACTGCCAAAAAATATATAACATGATTTTCAACACAAGAAAAACTCACACTGGTGAAAATTGAGGGACATTCAACAAAATGTATTTCCAGTACTCTTTAAAAGTAAAAGTGTCATAAAGACTGAAAAAATGTGACAGATCAGGAGAAACTAAGGTGACAACAACTAAATACAATATGTGACCTAGATTAGCTCTTGAATCAGAAATAGGATTATTTTTTTAACACTTAGAAAAATATGAATAAGATCTAAAGGTTAGTTAATGGTATTGTATGAATATTAATTTCCTGGTTTTGGTTACTGTAACTGTCCTGTGGTTATACAGGGTGTTAACATTCAGAGAAGCTGGGTGAAAGGTACACAGGAATTCTTTGTACTCTTTCTGTAACTTTGGGTTAGTTGATTCCAAATTGGAAAGAAAACAATAAAAGTGATTTGCTTTTTGTAAGTAAGTTTTTAAGAAAATTAATACAAAAGTTCCTAGTGAGGACAGTGATAAGAATTTAGAGGGGGGAGCAATCATATTCAGTTGGGGCATGCCAGGCCCTGCCTATTCCCCAGCCTTTACCCTTCCATCTCTACCCAGCTGAGGCCAATTAATCCTTATCTACAGCTCCCCCAGGCCACATCTTTAGAACCAAACCCTATTTTAGACAAGAAGGTGTACAGAACTCTAAGTCAGCACAACCAATTTTACCAACATATTAATCGTGCTGCTAGTCCAGTACTGATCCTGTAAGAGGGCTCCTGCCTTGGTCCCCTAAACTCCAGGTGACAATTTTAGTTCTTCAGTCCCTTCAGTACTACAGCTCTACCTCCCTCTTGCACTGTCACCCACTTCTTAATGACAGACTTCCCAGATGCCGAATACTTGCCAACATGTTTGGGCAGACTTGATTCCTTTGATCTCCCCATTGCCTTTGCCAGTGCCAGTCCTTCGCATTCACCCTCACCACAAACCAGCCCCCTGTCTGTTACTCCTTATCTATCTTTCAAAAGCCATGGCTACTTGCCATCATAAACTTCCTGCAGCTACATCTATTTTTCCCAGGTCATGTCTTTTCCCAGCAAGCGGGCCCATTGTGACTACACAGTGTGCCCAGTCAAGTCTGAATGCCTCACCCCCTGCCTTCACATAGGTGCTGCAGTTCCTCCTCCGTGTAAAAAATGCCCCGAAACATGCAACACCCACGGGATGATGACTCATGACTACTCCTGAGGAGTAGTCCATTCTGATAGTCAGGGGGAGGGGGGTGGATTTTATAACTGCAACTTTTAGCATTGTGTTTCATAAAAATAGCTGCTGTTAGTGGAGCAGGAACCACAATTAGATAACTCAGCAAACAGAATCAGGAGCAGAAAGTGACAATTCTCTCTATCCTCAAAGAAAGATCTATGCTTTTTCCACATAGAAATTGTATCCAATGATGAATTTAACCTTCTCTGAACTAATTGTGAACAACTTGAAAATAACACACAGTAATTTGTACTTTTTCTGAGTCATAGACCCTATGATGCACATAAATCGAACTGACTGCCCATCCTCAGCATCTCAGCATGATTTTATGGTTCTCTGATACACATACAGTGTGTGTGCAGCAACTCTTGTTAACGTGTGAGGGGTAGCATGTTGTGCAGAAATACTTTCCTGCAATTTAGAGACTCTATTATTTGCTCTAGGGGTATTTTGGAAATCAGAAAATTGAGATTTTCTCATCATACATATCTTACGAAGAGTGAGAACCTTGTGTTTAGTTGTAATTTTTTTCTTATTTTTATAAATTGATTATTTTTAAAAAATTGACTTAATTTATCCAGGGGTAAAAGGTCAATAATCTTAAGAGAAGCTTTAACCTTTGCTGCTGTACTGTTTAATACAGTAGCCACCAGCCATACATGGTTATTTAAATTAAAAATTAAAATACTTAAAATTAGATAAAATTATGAATTCAATTCCTCTGTTACACTAGCCACATTTTAAATACTCAATAGCCATGTGCAGCTAGTGGTTACCACATTGTCAGTGCATTTCCATCACTGGTGCAAGTTCTATTGGACAACACTGTATAAATCTAGAGAAGAAAGTATTCTAGTGATTTTTTGATAGTGATATGTATGAAATATATAAATGATGTCACAAGGAAATAGTTAACTCTCAAAAGGCTTTCGTAGCATCAGAGTGAGAACCAGGAGATGCTACAGAACACTAAAAGTCCATTTTTTCCCAAATAAAAATATTCATGTCCTTATAAATTGAATTAGGCTAACTTTCCATGTAATGTCTTATGTTACTATGAAATGGTGTTCTCTGCAATGACTCTGCAATGAGTCAAAGCATATCTTTTGCTATAAGTTTTAAACATCTAATCACAATTTTTCCTGATTCATTAGCAGCCTACAGTAGCTTGAAAATATAAGGTGCCTATCTTACAAAATCACGCTATAACATCTAATGTCCCATTTAGAAAAATATATAGAGAGTCTGTTTCATACGAATGTGTGTAGGCCAATTTTCAAATCTTTTCAAGTGTTGAATTCCATATAGCATTGAATTAAACCAGATCTAAAAGTAATAGCTATAATAATAATATCTATTTGGATGATTTTAATCTGCGGAGAAAAATTTGTTTCGCACATGTTGCTTAAAATGTTAAACACACCGAAGATGTCAAGTAAAGCCAAAAATAAATGTAAGGCTACAAAGCAAAATATATATATGAATGAGAAGAAATCAGAGAGGGAGACAAACCATGAGAGACTCTGGACTCCATGAAACAAACAGTTACAGAAGGGAGGGGGGTGGGGAATGGCATAGCCGGGTGACAGGTATTAAGGAGGGCACGTGTTATGATGAGCGTTAGGTGTTATACACAACTAATGAATCGTGGAACACTACACCAAAAACTAATGATGTACTATATGTTGGCTAACTGAACATGATAGAAGAAAGAAAGAAAGAAAGAAAGAAAGAAAGAAAGAAAGAAAGAAAGAAAGAAAGAAAGAAAGAAGAAGGAAAGAAAGAAAGAAAGAAAGAAAGAAAGAAAGAGGAAGGAAGGAAGGAAGGAAGGAAGGAAGGAAGGAAGGAAGGAAGGAAGGAAGGAAGGGGAAAAATATATATGTATAGTCACGTCATGATTGTACTGGGAAAAAATCATTTTGATTCTTTCATACCACTTCTTACCTAATTTTAGTTTTGAAAAAAAAAATTATGCCAGGCAATCTCTTGGGTTGAGAATCACAGAGGTGAATAACACAAAAATGTCTTTTGAGAAACTTACTGTCTGTTGAAAGAGGCAGGCAAACAGGATGTTTGGTTTTGTCTGTTCAGTGATGCTGGTAGTCCATCTACAAGTCTGGCTAACTAGTCAGTCTAAGAGTTTGCATATTTTGACTGGCTGCAGTTGACAAGTTATGCTAAGAATTGACCAGTAACGCCTAGCATGTCACATCTCAACTGAAGATACATACTTATTAAAAGAGGAAAATGACTGAATTTTCATGGGCCTTAGCCTTACCATATGCTCTAGCTTCAAAATTTCCATTTATATTTCTTTGTCATTGCAATGATAACCGTTTTATAAGCAGAATATTTTTAAAGGAGATTTTTTCAAATATTCTAACAGTCATTTCTCTTTACATTTTCAATTATTTCATGTATCGCATAGATGGTTCATTTATTTTTTCATTGAAGTTCAGCCCTACTGAATACTTTCAAGTAGAATTAGTAACTTCCACCTTAATATTCTGTTACAACTTATACATATCACAGTTGTAACATTCTGCATTGTGTTTATTTGTTTAGATGATTATTTCTCACACTAGATGATAATGTTGCATGGTAAGGAATTATGTCTCAGTGGTTTGGTCCCTTAAGTTTGTCAGTCCTAGGTCTTTGATGAATGAATAAATGAATGAACTGCTACAAATAACTAATTATTATTTCTTTTATGTAACTCCTAGGGGAAACTTCACTCTCTCACTTAACTACACTAGACATCTCTGTCTTCTTTGCTATATTTCTTAAAATTAACACTTTTACACATTTAGGAATTTATTAATATTTGTTTCCTACCTTGAAAATAGGTCCTTGAAAACACAGATCTCATCTGTTGGAGGGAATAGAGAACAGTTAACTAAAGTTATTACCTGCAAAGTAAAAATAAATAAGAAAACAGCAAAAAGACCACAACTGGGATGAAGGTTGGAGACTCACTAGTCAGAGTGAGATTTATAGCTTTGAACATATATGACTACAGTCAAGGTGTGAAAAGAGAGGTTCAAAGGACAAGTGCTGGAGGCTTGAGTAACAGCACATTTAAGGATTGGGGAAAGGAAAAAAAAATGACGGAAAGAAGTAGAAGCAGTGGCTAGAGGTAAGAAAATCAGAAAATGCAGAGTCACGGAAGGCAAGGAAAAAAATAGTTCAAGGAATAAAGGCTTAATGACACTACATGCCATAGACAGGTCAAGTAGCACTGAAGAAGGTTAATTAAATTCAAAGGTTGTGGATGACATTAGAGAAATTAATTTCAATACAGAAGTAGAAGTTTAACCACATACAGTGAGATTTACTAGAGGATATTGTCCAAAACAGTAGTTTTAGAGTCCCTATTAAAGGATTTGGGCAAAGAATGGAAATAAAATATTATATACACATTATAGTACTTTACCCTTTAGTAAGAAATTAGATCAAATTTTCCAAAAGTCAAGTCAGTGCACAGAATACACCTAGTCTGGTTGTGGATAGTGATGGGGTGTTGGTGATGTTTACAGTATCTCTAATGACAGAGTCATGATACTTATTTCCCTTATTCTGTGATCCTTCATTGAGACAGAAGAGAACTTTACCATTGAACTTTATGAGCTATTTTTGCATTAATGAAGAGCATATTATGTATCTGCCAGGAGTGAATAAAAATTCTAATTTTCTGAAAATTTATACTTAATTATAAGCAATATAGGATATATGATACATGGAAACTAAAAGTTTGAAATGTATTATTTTCTTAAAGATTTTATTTATTCCTTTCAACAGAGAGAGAGACAGCCAGTGAAAGAGGGAACACAAGAAGGGGGAGTGGGAGAGGAAGAAGCAGGCTCCCAGCAAAAAAGCCTGATGTGGGGCTCGATCCCAGAATGCCAGGATCACGCCCTGAGCCGAAGGCAGACACTTAACGACTGAGCCACCCAGGCGCCCCTTGAAATTTATTAGTAAATAATTTTTTTTCACCCCTGACTAGAAATTACAGGAAAAAAAAAAAAAAAACCACCTAGTAAGTTATTTTGGAAATACTTACAAGATAAAAATTTACACTTAATTTCAAATATGTACATTTTAATATATGTACAGGCCCAAACAGTTGTTAAAGTTGAAATAAAAGTATATTTTGTATATTTAACAGGCATTATTCACTCATTTAAGGATTTATTACAAGCTCGCTTTATGCCAGGCATTGTTCCAGGTGCTTGGAATATATCAATGAACAAAAACAGAGATCCCTAACCTTATAGAGCTTATTTCCCAGGGAAACAGATTTAAGCAATTAGCACAATGAACAAACGAGTATATATTGTAGTAGAATAGTAGAAGGTGGTAGAAGCTTTGGATGAAAGAAAAAGTAGAGCAGAGTATGGAAAATGGGGTAGGAAGGCAGAGTGTAGTCTTAAATAGATGGTCAGGGTAGGTATCATGGGGAGGTGAACTTGGCCCAAGACTTAAAGGAGGAAGGATACAAGAAAAGTAAGGCAAGAGGATAGCTGGGGAAGAGCATTCCAGGTAAAGGAGACAAAAGTCTTGTGATGTTCAAGAAACAGCAGGAAGGCCAGTGTAGTAGAAGCAGGGTGCAAGGAGAGACTGGCAAGAGGGGACAGGAGGTCAGAGAGGTACCGGGAAATTGGGAAGTGTGATCCAAGTCTATGAAGATCTTTATAAGGACCTTGGTTTTATCACAAAGATAATCAAGCCTCCCTCTCTTTCACTGGCTCCTATTAAGACCCCCAAAATTGAGTTGGGGGCACATTAAGTTTGGGTTTAGTGGATATATTTATGTATGTTCTAGTCTCTTCTGCATATAAGAATGGTATTCAGGAATATTCCTGTCCCCACCATGGTGACTCAGTTGGCCCATCATGCTTTGAAAGAGGAGGTTATATCATAACATGAAAGTGTGCTTTGGCTCCAGGAGGTGAGATAAAATTTGAAATATATGCAGCTAGAAGCTAATCTATGAAGGTTAGTCTTACAGCTCAGATATGAAAGAAAGTTAGCAGAAGTTTTCTCAAACCGGAAAACAATCTGAGAAAATTATATGCAATTACCAGTAAATGATTGTGAAGCTGAAAGAAAATTAAAATAATAATAAAAAACAAAATTCTGCCATACGAAAGACTAAATGAACTTTTTCGTTGTTCTATAAAACATGGTAGTATAAGATTATTCTCATATGAAGAGATGAAAGAATATGCAGCCAAAATATAGGGGGAAATGTATTAAACAGCTAATAAAAACATGTAGTCTTTTTTTAGATGTCATATTTATTTTTTTAATTTAAATTCAATTAATTAAACATATAATGTGTTATTAGTTTCAGAGGTAGAGGTCAGTGATTCATCAGTTTTATATAACACCCAGTGCTCATTACATCATGTGCCCTCCTTAATGCCCATCACCCAGTTACCCCATCTCTCCAATCCCCTCCCCTCCAGCAACCCTCAGTTTTGTTTCCTATGATTAAGAGTCTCCTATGGTTTGTTTCCCTCTCTGATTTCATCTTGTATTAGTTTTTCTAATTTGGTGATATTTGTAGTATTGTCAGATTTTTTTTTGTTTATAATTTGGTTGTGATTTTTTTCATTTATATTAACTGCTGAAGACAAATCTTTTTGTTGTTTTTGTTTTTTCTAAGACAGAGCCATATTTTATAAGCTTCAATCCCCAAATCCCCAAATCTATCCTTGCTTTGAGTAAAATGGAGAGGCATTTCAGGATGAGGTGTAGATATCCACAGAAAAGGCGTGAGTGAGCAAGGAGGAACTCAGGAGAGCCCTACCATGAAGGAATACCAGAGGCAGGGGAACAGTAGGAAGCAGCAACGACCTAGGAGCCACCACAAAGAGAAGAGGAAAAACAGGAGAGAGTTATGTGCTGGAATTCAAGTGAAGAAAATGTATAAAGTAGGCAGTGAGCAACTGTGTCCATTAATGGATTTAATTTCAGGTGAATCAACAACATGGTGTGGGGTGAGGTTTTTTGGGACTATTTATGACAAATAAAATTCCTGATGTTTCAATTGATTTTACCTTTCCCCAATTTTTTTTCATATTTGCACTCACGGTGTTTTCAAAATTGTCTTGTGGGTTCACATATATGCTTCCCTCACTTGACTATGAGCACCTTGAAGAAAGAGACACAGCATCTTCGTCTTGCATGCTCGGCATATAGTTTGATGCTTGGAACATAACAGCTGTTCATTCGGTGTTCAGCAAGTGAGGGAGTAAAGGGGCAGAACGAATTAAAATGCTAGGTTTCCCGTTTCAATTGAGGGTCCATCTTAAAAAGATACAGTTTCTAAAAATAATGATCCACGCTTTACCAATTTCAGAAGTCAGGAGCCAGGAAAACTGAACAGTAAATCATCCACACTGAACATGCCAATTAATGCATTTTATTAAAATGTCCCTTTGTTCCTGTTGAGTGTTAATTTTGTGAGTGTACTGGATCAGGGGTGAGGGAAAAGGAGCTGGTCAGGTAGACAGCAAGTAGCCTTCAGATGATTAAAGAAACTTACTTTTCTAGGAAGTTCCTTTGTGTCTCAGAGGCAGCCCTCATGTTCCCTTTTTTTGGAAAGGGGGGACGAGTCTTACATGAAGAAGCTTGGAGGCCTCTAGCAGAGCTACGTTTTATCCCATGAGCTTTCTCACCTTCTCCAGTTCCACTGCTTGCTTCCTCCTGATGATGCCCTTTTTGCTACATATTTTATTTCAAGGTCACCTTTCTTACATTCCTCTTTACAGTCAAAGGTCCTTTCTACTTCAGTTTCAAACACCATTCTCAATTGCTTACATCTAAGATTTACTGGAAGAGTCTGTCCTTTGAGGACTAAGAGAACTGTAATCTTCATATACAGATGCTAATGCATTGAACACAGACTTTTAAATATATTTTAAAGATTACTTGGTCTCATTTCTGAGTTGTAATGGCTTCCTCACTATGTCTACAGTTGCACTTGTCATACCCATGTGTAGATACAGTGTGACTTGCAGGAGGTCAGAGATTAGGTCTTGTTCCTTATTTTCAGAGTCCTCAATGCAGGTTAGGAATATTTGCCATTTAATCATAAATTCACAGCTTTCCAATTACTACCTGGGTGACCTCAGCAAATTTTTTTTTTAAAGATTTTATTTATTTATTTGACAGAGATAGAGACAGCCAGCGAGAGAGGGAACACAAGCAGGGGGAGTGGGAGAGGAAGAAGCAGGCTCATAGCAGAGGAGCCCGATGTGGGGCTCGATCCCATAACGCCGGGATCATGCCCTGAGCCCAAGGCAGACGCCCAACTGCTGTGCCACCCAGGCGCCCCTTCCTCAGCAAATTTTTTAACTTCTATGCAGCTTAGATTCAATACCGAAATATATATATCAGCTAGAATAACCATGTAATTTATTTTCCAAACAGAGACACTATTGTGAATGGTAGAGAATGCTAATAATAATTTTACTCTAGGAAAATAGGCATAAATCTCCACCATTCAAAAGAATCCAGGATATATGATCACTCTACTAATAATAGTACCTAACATTATTAAATGAGAAAACACACAAAAAACATGAAGACTAGAACACAGAACTGTAGATCTTCAATAAATGTTAGATTATTGTTATTAATACTGTTTTATGATATTTTTGACCTAGGAAAACTTGTGAGTCACCTTTGCTCTCTGGTAGGTATCACCCTACTGAGAAAATAAACCATCCAGGACAGTGTAGTTATTATCCCACTTTTGCTTCTTTTGTATCTTCTTTTGATGGTATATTCCAAAGCTAAACCATTCTGACCATCATACATTTTTGTAATCTGGATGCAATAAATGAAATATTTTGCTGAACTGAACATTTGCTTAGTAGAATCCCATCCTCAGTAGAGATTTAGAAGAGCTGATCAATTTTTTGAATGAGCCCTGAAGGATTATTTTGAAACTGGTCTCAGTCTCTCATTTGTAAGACAGAATCACTTCAATTCCTTTAATTTCTCCTCCTAAGTATAATTTTCCAGCTCTTCCATTTATGTGGCTCTCCAATGAATCCTACACAAAGTTCATTTAACTCCTTCAGGAGCTTCAAATTGGACACTTCCTCTAGTAAAGATAAAACGTTGAGTATAGCAAGAAGATAACATTGAAATAATTATATGCTAATTTGGCATGCTAGTAAAACATGTTTGGATGTATATTTAGTGTCACGCTTGATTTGTTACTTTCTGCAGAAATAAACATAGCCTCTGTCTCCTAGGAGCTTACAATAAAAAAAAAAAAAAACTACAGACTTCTTCAGGTCGTTAAGATTTTTATGGTGGTATAGACACTAGACTGAGAGTTCCACAAGGACCAAAATCACGTTTGCTTTTATCACCAGTGTATAACCAGCTCCTAGTAGAGGCCTTACCACACCATAGGCTGCAAATTATTTGCTGAATACATGAATGATTGGGTGAGCAAATGAATACATGAAGACAGACATAGATGAGGGACTACTCAGTAAATGAAGTGAATCACATATTAAAAGTATGTACAAATAAAATTATCAAACACTAACATCTGTTCATCCATTTACTTAGGGAATAGTTATTGAAACATCTTCTGTTAAATACTAAGAATAAAAAGAAAATTAAGATATAGGCATTGCTTGCTTATGAACATGGAGAAAAATGTTGTAGATTACATGGAATCATAGCAAATAATCTCAATATACACTAAAATACAACCTGAGCAATAAGGTTTATCTCATAAATATAAGATGGTATAACAATAAGACTTTTTTTTTGCTAATTATATTGTAATTAAAAGGGAAAAAACACAGTCATAGGAATAAATGACAAAAAGTCTTTTGACAATATCCAAATATTTTTAGCATTTGTGTTGGCAAACAGGAGAGAAAATATTCTTGACACAAAAAGTATAAATTAGAAATAATTATAGAGATTCTGCTAAAAGGGTGAATCACTAGAAAGAATCTCATTCAAGTCAGAAACAAGCTACCTTATATTGCCATTACTATTCAACAGCCTAGACATTGTAAATTTAAAAAAGGAAGCAATGAACAAACAAGGGTACAGACCCTGGAAAGGAAAAAATAAAAAGATAATTATTAGCATATCTGTGTGTGTGTCTGTGAATGAAAAAAACATGCAAAGGTGTTCATCAAACTGTCAATAATGACTACCTTGACGAGAAGTGAAATTGCAACAATGACAAACTGCAGCTTTTTCATTTTCTGTTTATCGTTCTGTGTTTGACATGATGCAAGTGGTCACAGCTTTGTACATATACACATAAAAACACATTCCCCTCCCTCCTAGAGGTGCATTAAGGAAAAGAGACATAGCTATGATCAAATAACTGCCTTGTAATACACGGCAACCGTAACAGCCCTTACGCTGACTTAAAGAGAACAGAGGAGGAAGTAACCAATATGGTATCAGGTAAGACTCTGGAAAGGGATGGGGTGAGAAAAAAAGAAATACTTTCAAGATGAAAATAAAGAGGTAATATTAAGGGGTATAAAAACCTAACTTACTCTGTGAAAGCAAATCATTCCATGAGGCTAAGAGCATAGGGTGTAGGAGAAGAAGAAAGGGCAGGGGAGAGCCATATGTTGAAAAAAGGGAATTTGCTCAGATTGTACAACTCACTTACCATGTCAAGGAGATGAGGCTTAACTTCATACCAGTGGCAACCATGCATTTTTATTTACGTACAGTTAAAAAGGTTAAAAATTATTTATCCCTTGTAACATGTATATGTATACTATACACTATATATGCTGCAAGATATATACTACACTGTTGAAAAATTAGATACCTGTTTTATATTTCCAAATTGAATCTAAACAATTTTATAGTAATTTTAAATAGTTCCAAAGTATAAATTTCTGGGGTGTGTGTGTGTATGTGTGTGTGTGTATATATACATAATATATATATTATATATATGTGTATTATATAATACACACATACATACATATTATATATATTATGCGTATATATAATATATGTATTATATGTATGTATTATATATAATATATAGGTGTATATATATATGTATATAAAACTTAGTTAAATTTGCAAATTTTTGAGCTCTAGAATAGCTCATTTAAGGAAAATATCCTCTATGCTAGCTAAATGACGAAACGAGTTCTCTCATTAAAACCCATCGTCCATATCAGAATGTTACTTCTAGATAAGTAAGTAGGTATTTAGGCAAATAGGTAGAGGTAGACAGATAAATAACCACATAGATAAAGTGATTATAAAATGAAGCCTTGATGAAAATAAATCACCTGGTTGAAATAAGATACAACCCCCTTCAAAAAAAATTTTTTTTAAAGATTTTATTTATTTGAGAGACAGCATGAGAGATCACAAGCAGCGGGGAGAGGTAGAGGGAGAAGCAGACTCCCCACTGAGCAGGGAGCCGGACATGGGACTTGATCCCAAGACCCTGGGATCATGACCTGAGCCGAAGGCAGACACTTAACCAACTGAGTCGTCCAGGCACCTCCTTCCCCCCTTCAAAATTTCTTAATGAAGCCCTTTATTTTGGCTTTATTCTCAGGGAAATCACTCTTAGAAGCTATGCATTTTTGAAATGCTTTTTTGTTTTTAACCCTGGAGATTTTTTTTTTTTTTTAAAGTAGATTCCATGCCCAGTGTCGGTGGAGCACAACACTGGGCTTAAACTCACGACCCTGAGATCAAGACCAGAACTGAGATCAAGAGTCAGATGCTTAACCAACTGAGCCACTCAGGCACCCCACCCTGTAGGTTTTTGTAGCTATGGAATGTGCAAAACATCACCCAGGATGGATGAGAAAAAAAGGACAAGGGTGATTATGAAAGGAGTGTTGGGAAATGAGGACCTGTGAACAGCAGGATCATTCTCAGGAAGATCCATTTTAGGAAAAAATATACATGGAATTTGAAGACATGAAAATGAATCTCATTGAAAGTATGACTTTATATCCCTACGAAGTCTTCCTGTGGCCAAGAGGTACATGTGTCTCAGTTTACAAACCACTTCCATTGATAAGAAAGACCCATGACAGATTTTTAAACATAGAAGTGACTTCATAATATTAGTGTTTTAGAAAGATATGTATCTTATCACTATTGCATTCCAAATGCCAGATGGTGCCAGAAGCCTAGAAAATAATCAATAAATAGCTATAGATATCAATGAAGTAATCAACAAATGAACTTATTAATAAGCAAGTCAATTAGGAACCCTAGAGAAGAGAAAAGGATGTGTTTCCTATTCTTGACACTCCCCCAGCTACTGTCTTACTTGTCTGACTAGATAACTTCTATCTTCTCATAAAATTTTACTTTTTTGGAAAAAATTTCACTCAAATTATGCTGCTTCTTCCTATGTTTCCCCGTAAACCGGTGGTGCTTCCTGAATATCTTTGCCATATTAATTATTACAGCACAAAGATTTGCAAGTCTGCTTTTTCCTTTAGCCTATGAAACAGAAACCACTTTGGCTAATGTATCTGCAGTGCCTGGGGTATAGTAGGTGTTCAATAAGAGTCAATAAATGAATGATATCAAAACATGAGATCCTGGTGTTGGCACTAACAACTTTCTGGGTTTGACCTAATGGGGAAAATGAGTACCTTTAATAACTGTATTTCCCAGGGTCTTGAAGATATACAGCACAGTTAAACTATTCTTCAGGGCTATCAGTCTGCCTTTGTCTTTGAAAATTGTGAATCATAAAAATTTCTGTGTCTTCCTCTTTGTAATGAAAAATAAAAGAACCAAAATTTCATCACTAGAAAATAATAACGGATGCATAATTTATGTAACTTTATTACTGGCTTTATCTTCTTATACTCATTTTGCTTTAGTTTTCATATTCTTGTCCATGAATTTTTAACCCTGAAAAATATGTGGTATGGAAAAACAATTTTTAGAGATAAAAAAAATAAAATTATAATACATATAAAAATGACATTTTCTCTCTTACTCCTGACTCATAGGCCTCCTCCCCAAAATCAGCCACTCTCAGCACTGTCTTGGGTATCTTGTACATTGCTTTTGAAGTATCTTACTATATACATTGCATATGCACACTTTATTAGTTTACGTACATTGTGGTGTAACAACTATGCTACCACTTCTTTTCCACTTTGGCAACAGATACTGTACATTTGTAGAGTATATTTCTATTCTTTCTGTAACACTTTGAATCTTCCTTTTATTAAATTTAAATTCAATTAGCCAAGGTATAGTACATCATTAGTTTTTGATATAATGTTCAATGATTCATTTTTTGAGTGTATCACCCAGTGCTTATCATATCATGTGCCCTCTTTAATTCACATCACCCAGTTACCCATCCCCCCACCCACTTCCCTTTCCACAACCCCCAGTTTGTCCCCTGGACTCAAGAGTCTCATATAGTTTGTCTCCCTCGATGATCTTATTCTATTGTCTACATTTCTTAATCTTAACTACTTTGCCACATTAACCACCTGCTTACTTCTTTTCACTGCCTTCTGGGGAATTTTCTCAGCTCTATCTTTCAGTTCATTAATCATCTCTTCACTTGTGTCTAATCTACTATAGTAGACCTCTTCGGCGTTTAATTTTATCAACTGTATTTTTCATTTTTAAAAATGATATTGGGCTTTTGAAAATCTGCCCATTTTTCCCATATTTAATAGACATAATGTGCAAAAGGATATCTTGATTATCATATATTCTTATTTAACTTAAAGTGAATTGAACTGGAAAAAAGTAGAGAACTATGTGGTTTTTAAATATGTAATATTCTGACTACATTGTAAATTAATCTGAACCAGAGTTAGTCTGAAAACCTAATCACAATTTTAAACATCTTAACATTTTCTCCTACCAAAGGAAAAAAAGATTGTTTTTACAGAGAAAAAGAAGCAGAAACTGGAAAACTCATTGTTATGGCATTGACTATTTAATACATGATGTGGGAAGTTGCTTTTTTATTTAGACACGTGTTTTCCTCTACCTCTTTATATTTAAAAAGGATTGAAGTCAATAAGAAAATAATGTATGCATATTATAATTTGTATAATGTCTATAAAAACATGTCTGGCTTTTTTAATGTTGACTTGTCTTTTATTGTGTTTTAATTCTATGTTTATATATATTTTTTAAAGATTTTATTTACTTATTGGAGAGGGAGAAAGAGAGAGAGAGAGCATGCACTAGTGGGGAGAGGGGCAGAGGGTGAGGGACAAGCAGACTCCCTGGTGAGTAGGGAGCCAATGCGGGGGCTTGCTCCCAGGACCCAGAGATCATGACCTGAGCTGAAGTCAGATGCTTTTGGTTTAAAGATCATTACCCCCTTTACTTAAATAGGGGTTTGTTTGTTTAAATAAATATACTTATTTTATAGTTCTGTTTTGAACTTTTCAGCACATTAATCCTCCTGTTGGTTTTGTCGAGTGACAGTCACAGTAGATTGGTTTCCCATAGGCTCTGTGATTTTGGACTATGACCTCATCTTTAGTGGGAATTTAACTGAGGTTTTTTTAAATTAACCTGGGGTGAGACCGTGTCTTTCAATGCACTTTTACGTTTTTTTTCCCAGTTGTTCACATATGTAAACTACTTGGGACCACTTTTTATGTTAAAATCACAGTTTGGAAAAACCGTGAGAAACTTTTTTTTTTTTTAATCATGAGTTTCAGAGGTAGAATTCAGTTATTCATCAGTTGTGCAGAAACTTTTTGTTGGAGGAAACATTTTGTTTCTTTCAAAACTCAGGCAGAAATAGAAAACTTCCTTGTCATCTTTCTGTACCTGCACATATTTTTTTCTAATTTATATTTCATACAATGTGTATTCTTTCCAGTGCTCTAATGTATGTACAAATCTTTTCTTTGATTTCCCTCCTATGTTGCTAGAAGGCCCATCTCTTGTCTCCATGTCAGTATTAAAACCAAAGCCGGCTGGTTGCCACGACAATACTTCCCCCTTCTCACTGTATACTGCCCACCACCAAACTACTGAAGCGTCAGCTCATGCATTTGGTTTTCAATTGGCTGATACTTTTCTTTGTTCCCAGCACCTAGATACTGTGTTCCTTTTATCCTTCCGAGATTAGCAGGTATTAAATTTAAGTTTTGACTATATTCTATCCAGAAATTCTACATATTTGTACTAAAAGAATTTTGAAGTTTTCTTACTCCACTATGTCTTTATAACCTGTTATGTATCCTGGAACCTCTTACATATTAACTCTTCCGTATCAATTTTACAATCAATTTGTCAGGTTTTTTTTAATTCTACAGCTTATTTATTGAATAATTTAAAGAAAACTGATCAGAGGTAATACATTATTCCTTTACACCTATTTTTCCATGTTGCATTTTCCCATATTGTAAATTGAAACATGTAAATAATTAATATTAATCACAGATCTATAATTAATACCACAGATATTTCATTTGCAGAAATTTGTCATTGCTACCTTAAATAGGAGCCCTACATTTTTCTTTCCATCAAGATATTTTCTCAGGCTTCCTCTTTCCCCAAAACAGTAGATGACCTTGTTTTGACTTGGACATTTTTCATAGATTCACTGAAACACAAGTAGTCAGGCCTGACCACTTAAATATACTTCATAAAATATATTTCATTCCCACCTTAGTTTATTAGATCACAAATTAAGGCTAGCTCAGTTCTAATTAGTTATTCTCAATCACTACCAGAGTTTTAATAAATTCATCAGATTTTATATTTTAGTTCCAGCATCACCTTTTCATTCATATGTAACAAAAATGAACTATTTTCCAGATACGTTTGACTACCTTTGCATTCCAATTTACTCCCTTAGGCCTAATTTTCTCCTTAAGCACATTGTCCTTACTGTTATAAGTCTTTCTAGTTATTTGTATGCTATTATCTGATTGAGTTTGCCCTTTTGAAAGTATACTCATCACTACTTAAGCAATTTGGCCATTTTATTTCCACTTCTTGGTTTCCTGTCTCCTGTTTTTTACATAACAATATAAAATGTCTTATTCCTTCATGCTAAACTCTATTTTCCACTCTTACATAAAAAAAATAGATCCCCCATTTTATGCTTTTAAATGTTGTACCAAAAACAATTTATATTTGCAGTAACGAGGTTGAGAATTCATGACCTTCTGCTTTGTCGCTGGAGACTAAGATGCTTATAAAGTTATTATCACTAAATTCTGTGTCTCAACAATTAATAAATTCCAAGAGAAGGTCAGAAACTTATATTCATGAAGGGACTCATCACAGAGACCAATCATCGCTGTATGGATTTACCTGGACTGGGCATCTAAAATAATTAGAGCTCAAATTTTAGAGAACACAGGCACAAACTAAGCTGGATAATTTATATGGATGTAAATATCTGCTAGTAAAATACGTCTGTTGGAAGATTTACCTTGGTAAATAAAAATGGTAAGCAATCTGCGATCAGGAGTCATGGTTTATATGTATATTTTCCACATCACTAATTTCATTAACATATTCATGGTCACCCTTTAATAAGTACCTACTGAATTAAATTCTGTTAGAATTAGCCCGCCAAACAGTGCCCACATGTTCTAGATTCCTGAGCTCTTCCCCCCAGGGCTGTCGAGTTAGCAAGGTCAACTGTTAGTACTTTACATGTCTACATGCATCACTATAACAGCTTTTACAAATCTGAGGCAGAAGAGACCAATCAGGAAAATATTCCTGAAATTACTTCTGAGTAGCTGGAAGGTTATTTTTCCCCGATATGTCCAATATGTTGGACAAAGAATTTGTTTGACGAAAAAGAAAATCCAGATGAGTGACAATAAGGGCTAACCCACTCCAGAGTTGTTCTTTTTAAGTTGTTCCTTTCAAGTGAATCCAAAGCGTTACTCTTCTTTTTGGAGCCTTAGTAAATGTGACTTTAGCAGTGATTCTCATATGGAGTCACCTGGAGAGCTTACTGAAATACAAATTGCTGGGCCAAATTCTCAGAGTTTCAGATTCAGTAAATTTGGGTTAGGACTCAAAAATATGCCTTTTAGGGGCGCCTGGGTGGCACAGCGGTTAAGCGTCTGCCTTTGGCTCAGGGCGTGATCCCGGCGTTATGGGATCGAGCCCCACATCGGGCTCCTCTGCTATGAGCCTGCTTCTTCCTCTCCCACTCCCCCTGCTTGTGTTCCCTCTCTCACTGGCTGTCTCTATCTCTGTCGAATAAATAAATAAAAAATCTTAAAAAAAAATATGCCTTTTAACATGTTTTGAAGTATTGCTGATGTTACTGTTCCTGGTGTCACACTTTGAGAACCACTGCGGTACTACGTGCATTTGGGGGGGGGGGCGGGTTGTTTTGTTTTGTTTTTAAGATTTTATTTATTTATTTGACAGAGAGAGATGGCAAGAGAGGGAACACAAGGAAGGGGAGTGGGAGAGGGAGCAGCAGGCTTCCTGCCAAGCAGGGAACCTGATGAGGGGCTCGATCCCAGGACCCTGGGATCATAACCTGAGCCGATGGCAGACGTTTAACAGCTGAGCCACCCAGGCGCCCCACTACATGCATTATTTTTAAAATTTTATTTTTAGCATTCTTGAACCTCCCTGAATTATTTCTTTTATAGTGCTATACTTTTTATTTGAATATAACACCTAAGACTCCATTATTCAAAGATTAGCGCTTTTCCTTTTTGTTCTTTTCCTTTTTTAAAAAAAAAAATATTCACCCATTTCTTACCTGATCCCCCTTTATAACATTTTTGTTTACTATACGGTGTTTACCATACAGCAGATCAAAGATGACTATGGATCAAAGTCTGCATTATACGCTCATTTATTTAGACATTTCCATATTTTCCACCTTTTTCCAAAAAGATTTGAGACAGATAGATCAAAAGCAAGCTAATTAAAATTATTGACACCAGAACCTGATTTCCTCAGCCCCTTTTTCTGGACTAAGTCATCCTGATTCTAATTACCTTCCTACAACTCAAGAAACCACAGTGGCCAAGGCAAGAATCATGATGATGATGGTGAGACAACTCTACTCTCTGGTATCATTTTTTAAAGACATTCTCAATACACCCTCTACAGAGTGCCTGACTTTCCTACATTACACTCAGCAAGAAAGGCACCTTAATGCCTTCATCTATCTACTGCCTGCTATAGAGCAGCTGCAATGTATTTACCGTTAACTGAGAAAGAAATCTATATTTATCCGGATGTGGAAGATGTTGAATTTACCGACAATTGACAAATTAGTCTGGAATGAGAATGCATATAGAAATAGCCTACAGTATGCCATTACACTGTGACATAAATATATGGTCTCTTCCCTCAACTTACGCCAGAAGCAAATGAACTATGTTTCTGCAACATGAGTAATTTTTCATCTACGTTAGGCCGCCTTTACTTTTTTCTCTTATCTCTGAGTTCTTAACAATGATAAGGGAAGATCATTAGAATCATAGTGAAATTTACACTTTGAAATCCACAACAATTAGTAAAATCTCCAAATGCTATGTGTCAAATTACTAATTTAATAGAAAATTAAATTTAAATATACTCATTTTCTCCTTCTCTCTGTATATTCACGCATATGTATACAATATATGTATGCACTTACACATAGCTCTATAAAAACAATACACTGTATATCTTAATATGGACTGATTAGACTTCTCATAATGTAGTCAAAAAGATTTTTACTCTAACTGTAAATGGATTTATGTCACCAAATCTAATCATTTTTAATGAGGTGGTAGAGTCCAGCGATTAGGAACATAAATCAGAAGTTCTTGTGTTAAAAACCAGCCTTGTTCCTTGCTCAAACTTTGAAGCAAGTATCAAACATATGACCTGATTTTAGGTATCAAATCCATTTTATACATAAAGCTATAACTTAATGCCTGGTATATGGTCTTTAATATTACTGAATTATTAATAGTAGTATTAGTAGTAATTATTATTATTATTAGAATACAGTAAAAATACGGCTTGAGTTATATATTAGCCAGTTATCCTGGCCATTGATCCCAGTGTAGTGCTGAAGGTGTACTAGTTTATTTTCTTTAAGGACCAGCTCTGTGTAACAACTCATATAGCTACCATATAAACTAGAAACCTATAAACCTTGTTCTTTTAGATACCACAGAATTTTGCTTAACATATATGTTAAGTTTAGTTGGCTCAGCAATAGCCAGTTCCTACTGAAGCCAATGTGACAGATTTCTCCCCTCTCTCTTCCATGGTCACACATGATACTCTTATTGTTCATTGACTAACAGAACAGATAAATACCAAGTTTGCAAGAGCTGCTGAAGAGCACAGAGTGCTCTTTAAACATTTTAAAGTGCTCATTAAACACTTACGGGATAATAAAAGAGTCGAAATCAGCGCAAATCTACTATACAGAAAAGATCACACATTTTATTGTTCTCATGAACAAATTCATTCTGAGTAACTGTCACTTCAAAATTGGAAAAGAAAGCATTTTCAGCATTGTCATGATAGTCAATATTAAGTCAAAATTTTTTGGTCAGTGTCAGAATAGTTGCTTAATTTCAGAGTAATTTTTTGATCATAAGAAGTGCCTGGATGTAGAAATGAACCTTTCTTTAGAAAACTGGTTTATCTAAATCTCAGAACTATCCTTATATTTTGATTCACTTTTGCAAGTGCTTTCAGATCTCAAAGTATACAATAGTTCCCAGCTTTGAAATATTTACCCTCTATTGATCCAACCAGCACAAATTCCTTATCTTACAAAGACCAAAGGAAAAAGTCAGAAATTCGTGGGCTATGTTTAGGTGACTCTCAAAAGTCCTTTTAGTTCTGTTCATGTTCTAAAATATCTGCTTTAGTATTTTTAAATGCATTGGTATTTTCACTTTTTCTTGATTAAATATGAATAAACATCTCGTTATCTTACCAAAGATGTGCACAAAGGGAAAGGAAAAGATAAACACACACGCAAAAAAACATTGAGAATACTTAGCACCCAGAGCTTAGTTTCAAAAATTTTCCAATACAAGAAACCAGGTCTCCTGCAGAAATGTCTGATTGGGTAGAAAATGTACAAGAAAAGCCTGAAGCATTTTGTAGTTTCAGAAAGTAAGGAAGTGCAAAACAGAAACAGCAAACTGAAATAATAATGGGATGTGTAAAATGGATATAGTTACCAACTAAATACCTCCCAATGGCCAAACTGGAACAATTTCAGTTAAAAGAGGGGGGGGGGAGGAAGGAAAGAGTATTGGATTATATCTTAAGATATAAAATAAGTATCCAGACATTAATTAATTAATGCATTGACATAAATATATTAATATAAATATATTAATATAATATAAATTAATAAATAAAAAGGTAAATGGGAAGAAGAGACAAATCACTAGTGCAGAAGAATTCTAAATTATTTATGTAGCTATTCTACCCTTAAGAAGAGGGAGCATAACTTCCCACTCTTTAAGTATGGGCTGCTTATAGTAATGTTTTTCCTAAGAGTACAATATGGGAAGAAAGAAAAAAAGAATAACTTCGCAATGGAGAAATTTTACAAAACTACTTCAGCCAGGTGATCACGGCCAAGAACAAGAGTGATTAGTCAAGCTGATAATATGTTCCCCTGATATGATATGATCAGAATGGCTGTAGTCTTCCTCCCTAAAACCCACAACCCAAGTCTAATCATAACAAAAACATTAGAAAATTTCCAAGTGAGGGACATTCTAAAAAACATATGTCCAGTACTCCTTGAAACCATCAACATTATCAAGAACAAGGAAAGTGAGAAACTGTCAGAGCCAACTAGGAGCTTAAGGAGACATGACTTATAAATGTAATGTGGTAATCTAGATGGGATCCTGAAAACAGAAAAAGGACATTAGGGAACAACTGAGAAATCTGAATAAACTATGAATGTAATAATATATCAATATCCATCCAGTAATCATGACAAATATGCCATACTAATGTAAGATGTTAACGATAGGGGAAACTGGGTCTGGCATATACAGGAACTCTCTGTACTATCTTCACAATAATTCTGCAAATCTGAAATGTTCTAAAATAAAAGGCTGTTTTTTAAAAGACCCACTTGAGTTATATTTAAGCAATTTAGTATGAATTTCATGAGTTTCAAATTTAAGCAATTTTCATCAAAGGAAAATTTTTCTGTCGTTTTCTAAAAGCACACAGAGATATATGTAGAATTCACTTCCATATATTGACTCCATGACACAAAGATATTTAACAAATTATTTGAGTGTGGTATAATTGAGCAGAAATGGCAGGGGCTACAATTTTAAGTATCACAAATGAAACTGCAATTGATTTCCAGTAATTCTCCCTCCGAGCAGAGTTCGTTTTGTATTTGAAAATTGCTCTAAGAGGAAAACTAAAGCCAGAAGCAGACCTGACATATTGTCACTGATATTTTAACAGGCAGGTAGAACACCCAAATTAAATCTATTTGATTTTTCCTTCTCCTTCATTTTTTTCCTCAGTTGCAATAAAGGTAAATGTTGAGAGTGTAAGCAGTTCTCTGTGGAGAGCCTTTAAGAAAACAACTCTTAATAATTCTCTTAACAACAAGAATCCTCTTCTACATTACTCATTTTCCTGGAGCAATTTTTCTCCTTATTTGGTTATACAATTAACTAAAATGATAGTAAGTGTTATGCCTTTAAAACAAAACTAAATTAAATGGTAATGCAGTAATCCATCAATTACAATGGGGCTACTGATGGATCCAAATGGCTTAGTATGAAAATATTTTGTTGGATTAATAATATATCTAATGCGATGTATTTACCATTATAGCAGGGAATAAAATACTGTTTTAGTTAATCTCTCACTGTCAATGCCTGGAAAATTTTGCAATCAAAAGGATTATCCTTTACCCACACATGAAGATGGGCAACAGTATTTGAAAGCTCCTTTTAAAATAACTCAAATTCTGGATTCACAGCAACAGTGAATGGGGGAAAAGGCTACTTGAACTTAAAATCAGGAACCAAAGGACTATTTATGATCAGTGGCATTACATTCACATTCCTTTTCTTTTCTTTTTTTTTTTTCCCATTGCAGTTTTTGTAAGAAGTGTTTTCAACAGTTTTGTATTTGTGCATAGATGTAACAAAATTCTAGTATTTAAAGCATAGCTCTACAAACATACTGTGCAATCAAACTAGTCTTAAATGTGTTTTAGCTTAACATGGGCCAAAAATACCTAGTCATGCACAGATGACATTGTGCCCATAGATTAAATGGTTTCACTAATGTTTTCCACTTTAACTAAAAAATAGTCATTTCCATCTGGATGGTTTTTAATAATTCTAAAAGTTAACACTGAGCTCAACAAAGGCAAAATAAAATCCCGACAGTCTAGAATTCTGGGGAATCTCAAAGGCCATAAGTTGTCTTTAAAATATCTTTAGTTCAGAACATTTAACACTTAAGACCACATTTTATTAGCTATGTTATATTTCCTACAAAATTCAAATGGGGATACTTCAAATAGCAAACCATATGGTCTGCTCCACATTTAGAAGTTCTCTTTCTTTTCATTTCCAGAGGAATTTGTCTACATCAAATATGTACAATATCTGAATATACTTATTCTACAGAAAGAAAGGACAAATTTGTACTTCTTTACCCTCCTTAGCAATAAGACCATGGAACACAGGTGAAGAGTCAGGATGAGAAGGATCAACTGGTCCGATTCTTTCCAAGGTTTACAGCCAGCCTTGCAGAGGCCTCTCACCCACAGGAAAAGACGTGTTCTGAATAGCATGGCCATATTTTTTTTTTCCCAAGTGAACCCCATTCGTGGGTCACTTACAATAAAATGAAAGGAAGGCCTTTTCTTCCTTAATTGAAGAACACCAAAGGAGGAAAGGAGACACAAGAAAAATGACCACCATGAAAAGGAAGTTAAAATGATTTTATTGAACTGGCTGCATTCCTAGCCACCTAGTGTATGAAGTAATAACAATCAGTCACATTACCACACATGATTAATAACCATGACTGATCCTCAGATCCCCCACCATCTATCCATCAGTATCTCAAGGAGGCATTATTCATATTGCTTCTCAGCATGGCTCTCTTCTGTTGCAACACTGTAGTTTCACCTTCTTGGTATCACACTCTCTGAAAAATGTAGTATGTAAGGCAATTAAACTTGGTAGAGAATGAGGCTAGTTTTAAATGGTGTGCACAACTTTTTAAAAGACAGTGGGAGAATCAATTGTAAATTCATTCCAAATTATTTGATTTTCAGGTGCATCTGAACTGTTACATCTGGCTGTAATTTATCACGAAAGAACACGGTAAGAAAAAAAATAAAAGAATCTAAGTTCTCTCTTCTATGCCCTAATAAAACATTACTGTCCTTATTATACTAAATTTCCACTTTTAGCAAAGTAGGATTATAGGAATAGGTTTGCAGTTGTTCTCAGAGTTCAGGTTGCAGAATCCTTTCATTTTTGAGGGAAAAACAGTCAATAGCAGTCTTTAATATTTGGCAGAATAATAGCCCATAATTTATGGGAGAAATGATATTAGATTTCATTTTTATAAAATACACTGGAGCATACACTATCTGATTTGAGGGGTGGGTTTTAGTTTTCCCATTTTGAGTATGAGAAAATGAAGTTGAGAAATCATCCAACCTGAAAAGTGTGGGGTTGTACTAGATCTCAGATCTTGACTGTAAATTTTGAGCTATTTTCACTCCACAGTTTCTAGGCACTGACAGGAGAACAGCATTAATTATTATTATTACTGTTAAATATAGTTCCAAAAGCTATCTCCATTCAACAGAGAAACCTCTATCCTAGAGAAACTCTGAAGTTGTGCTTCTTGTTAGTATTTTCACAGTGACTGAATTAACTGGATAATGACCCAGTTATTCTTCAAGAAATGCCCTATTCCTTGATTAAAAATAAGAGTTATGGCAGTAGAAAGACAAGTAAGCATCCATGTTTCAATGTGAGAATCCAGTTTTCCACTACACAGCATGGACTTCTGCACTGTATCTTACTCTCAGCCTCTCCCAGGCAAGCATGGTTTATAAAAAAGCCCTCCCCCTTCCCAGAAGAGCTGTCCAAGAGAAAAAGTGCAAAATATAAGGTAGAAGGTGCATGAAGTCATAAAAGCAGGTGTTCACACATGTTGCATATAAATTAAGACTTAGAATAAAATGAAATAAAAACTCTCAAACTTTTTCTTTAAAATCACAATTAAGAGTCAAGATATCCCAAGTCACATCTTGCCCACTATGCCAATTGCCACCACTGAATTAAGGGCCAAGTCAGCACCTTCTTTTATTTTTGCATTTGCCTTTGCCTTTGACAAAGTTAGACAAGATACGTTCTTAGTGGAGGGGAAAACAGTGACGAAGTCAGTTCTTTCCTCTTAAACTATGTAAGTTACTGTTTGGCTATAAAAAATGCAGCATTTGTGATTTTGACTTCATGGAAATAAGAAACTTGAAACAATTACATTGGTTTTGCTGTTGTTATTCCTTTTTATCTGAGGCAAGACCAGAAAAACAGCAGAGATAATATTCTGGAAGGAAACGAGGGTAGAAAAAGCCATACTTTTGACATCAGACTGTCTGGGCTTTAAGTTCTGTCTTTGCTGCAATTCATTGTGGGTTTAGTCTCTCAGTTTCTTTGTCTCCAAAATCAGTGTAATCATGCTTAACCTCACGTAGTTGATAGGATAATTTTATAAAGTATGTATATAATAGATAAAAGATACTGTTTTGTATAATAAATGGTATTTTCTGTAAACCCCTCCCAATTCCTAGATTCTCAGTGAATGCCTTGAAAAGATTTTTGTAATGTATGCATGTTGACCAAAGTTGCCAGAAGAAATGAAATAATAAAGATTAGAGTAAAAATAAATGAAATAGAGAACAGAAAAGCAATATAAAAGATTAACCAAAATAAGAGTTACTTCTTTGGAAAAATAAACAAAATTGACAAATCCTGAGCTAGACTAAGGACAAAAGAGAAAACCCAAATCAATAAAATTATAAATTTTATATAAATATGGAAAAGGAGACACTACAACTGATAACACAGAGATAAGAGGCTACTATGAACAACTATATGCCAAGAAATTAGACAACCTAGAAGAAATGGAAAAATTCTTAGAAACCTATAACTTACTAAGTCTGAGTCAAGAAGAAACAGAAAATCTGAATAGACCAATTACTAGTAAAGGGATTGAATCAATAATCAAATATCTCATAACAATGAAAAGTCCAGAACCAGATGGTTTCACTGGTTATCAAACATTTAAAGAAGAATTAACAGCACATCTTCTCAAACTCTTCCAAACAACTGAACAGGAAGGAACATTTCTAAACTCATTTTATAAGGCCAACATTATCTGGATACTAAAACCAGAAAAGGGCACTACTGGAATAGAAAACTACGGGCCAATACCTCTGATGAATATAGATACAAAAGTTCTAAATAAACTACTAACAAACCAAATTCAGCAGCACACTCAAAGGATCATTCAACATGACCAAGTGGGATTTATCCCTGGAATACAAGAATAGTTCAACATACACAAATTCATCAATGTGATATATCACATTAACAAAATGAAAGAAAAGAATCATATGATATCTCAAGAGATGTGGAAAAAAACATTTGACAAAATTGAACATTCATTAATGATAAAAACTCTTAACAAACTAGGTACAGAAGAAACATATATCAACATAATAAAGGCCACAGATGATAAACCCACAGCTAATATCACACTCAATGGTGAAAGATGGAAGATTTTCCTCTAAGATCAGGAACAAGACAAGGGTGCCCACTCTCACCATTCCTGTTCAGCATAGTACTGAAATTCCTAGCTAGAGCAATCAGGCAAGAAAGAAAAATAAAAGGTATCACAATTGGAAAGGAAGAAGTAAAATAGTTTCAATTTGCAGATGACATAATTTTATACATAGAAAACCCTAAAGACTCAACCAAAAAAAAATGATACTTAGTCAATAAATTCAGTAAAGTTGCAAAATACAAAATTAACATATAAAAGTCAGTAGCATTTCTATACACTACTAATGAGTTCTCTGAAACAGAAATAAAGAAATTGATCCCATTTACAATAGCATTAACAACAATGAACTACTTAAGAATAAATTTGACGAAGGCAGTGAAAGAAAACTACAAGACACTGATGAAAGAAACTGAAGAAGGGGTGCCTGGGTAGCTCAGTTGGTTAAGCGGCTGACTCTTAATTTTGACTCATGTTATGATCTCAGGATCATGCTGGGCATTATGCTGGGCATGGAGCCTGCTTAAGATTCTCTCTCTCCCTCTTCCTCTGTCCCTACACCACTGCCCCCTGACTCATGCCCTCTCTCTCAAAAGAAGAAGAAGAAGAAGAAGAAGAAGAAGAAGAAGAAGAAGAAGAAGAAGAAGAAGAAGAGGAGGAGGAAGAAGAAGAAGAAAAGAAAAGAGAAGAAATTGAAGAGGACACAAATAAATGGAAAGTTATTCTGTGTTCATAGATTGAAAGAATATTGTTAAAATATCATTACTACCAAAGGCCATCTATAGATTTAATGAACTCTCTATCAAGATTCCAATGGTATTTCTTACAGAAGTAGACAGAAGCACTCCTAAAATTTATGTGGAACCAATGGCTGAGTAGCCAAAGAAATCCTAAGAAAGATGAGGAAAGCAGGAAGCATCACACTTCCTGATTTCAAGTTATACTAAAAAGCTGTAGTAATCAAAATAATATGATACTGGCATACGGACAGACAAAGGGACCAGTGGAACAGTATCAAGAACCCAGACATAAAACAAGCATGTATGGTCAATTAATACTTGACAAGGGAGCCAAAAATACTTAATGGAGAAAAGATAATCTTTTTAATAAGTGGTGCTGGGAAATTGGACATTCACATGTGAAATGATGAAACCAGACTCTTACCTTACACCACTCACAAAAACTAACTTCAAAAGGATTAAAGACTTAAATATAAGACTTGAAGCCAAAAACTCCTAGAAGAAAACAGAAATAAAGGTCCTTGACATGGGCCTTGGTAATGATTTTTTGGATATGATGTAATGGAACTGCATTAAACTAAATAGTTCCTATAACCAAAACTATCAACAAAGTGAAAAGACAACTTACAGATGAACAAAAAAATTTGCAAACCATATATCTGTTAAGGTTAATATCTAAAATACACAAAGAACTCATATAACTCAATAGCAAAAAATAAAAATAAGTAAATAACCTGATTAAAAATGGGCAAAGAACTTGAATAGACATTCTTCCCAAAAAGATACACAAAAGGCCAAGAGATACATGAAAAGATGTTCAACATCACTAGTCACTAGGAAAACACAAATTAAAGCCACAATGAGAAATCACGTCCCCCCTGTTAAAATGGCCATCATCAAAAAGACAAAAGACAGAAGATACTGGCATCGATGTAGAGAAAAGGGAACCCGTGCGCACTGTTGGCAAAGCTGTAAATTGCTGCAGCCACTATGGAAAACAGCATGGAGGATCCTTAAAACATTAAAAATAGACCTATCACATGATCTACCAATTCCACTTTTGGGTATATATCCAAAATAAATGAAATATTAACTTGAAAAGATACCTGCATTCCTATGTTTGTAGCAGCATTATTTACAAAAGCCAAGGCATGGCAATAGTCCACCAATGGATGAAAGGGTAAGGAATTTGTGAGATAGATAGATATATATTGGAATATATATATATATATATGAATGTTATCCTATAGGAAAATTTAGGAATATATA